>NC_142808.1:9191248-9341797 GCF_049724085.1 Artemia sp. Qi Xiang Cuo | reverse complement strand
ATAAGGAGCCCCGTCACGAGTAGCACCCCCATCTCTACTAATATAGCGGATCTGCATGCAAAATAAGTTAGGTACAATTGTTCTTCATATTATGAAGTAAGAATTGTTTTCTGACTTAAAACGGTCCAAATTCTTTACCCTCTCCCCCTTATGTGCAAATATATAGCCCAAATTTTATATTTCCCATCTATAATGTCACTTGTCCTTGTCTTGTCTTGCGCTAATCTGAAAGAAATTAACGAAGACACTGATTTGTTATCGAGTTTTACACAGCGTAAACTTGAGTCAGTGGCGCAAAATACACAAGTTCCATCCCTCCCCCCTCCGGAAAAAAAAACTCAAATAAAATTCCCAAATTTGGAACGACTTCTTTGCCACGGGGGGTGGGTGGGTGTTGTATTTTCCGCGGGGGTACACGCTGGCCACCAATTCTAACATATATAAACAACTAGAACTAAGAAATTGTCACTTAATAATTGCGGTTTGTTTCTATTAATCAGAGTATGATGTTTCTTTCCATTATTACCCATATTTTGAAGTGTCTGTTAAAATAATATTGTATCTAGTAATTGTGTTGAAATCTTAGCCAAAAATTTTTCATCGGGTTAAGAAAGTGACAATAAAGTTATAGATATTACTTTTTCTTTCATTGGTTTGACATTACGAACCAAGTGTTGATGAAAAATAAGGGAGAAAACTACACCTACAAAATTAGTTTTTCAACTATACCTGTAGCCAGTCTAGCCATTAGTTCTATTGTAACTGTTGTGATTATTACTTGGAAACTGGGGCGTATCCAGGATTTTTTAGGGGGGGCGCAAAATAGGTTGATCCGATAAAAAAATTAGGGGGGGGGGCAAAATCGGTTTATCCAATAAAAGTGACTTAGTAGAAAGTTTAAATAACGTATACGTGGGGTAATTAAGTAAATTACAATACTTTATTTTACGCTAGGTGGGGGCGCCCCCTCACCCCCCCCCCTGGATCCCACAATGCTTGGAAAAAGCGCAAATGGCAAATTTATGGGTATATTTTTATTTTAGCAAGCTAACTTTCAAAAGTTTACCCATAATTCAGTCAAATGAGCGAATATGGAGATAATTTTATCTTTTTCATGCTATATTTTCATTTGCATACTTAGTGTGGATTGGAAGCAAATGTACATAGATTAATGAAACGTACATAAATAAATTAAATTGAGATTTGTAAGCAACTTTGAACAAAATAATACCAAAAGAAATAACTCCTTTTGTTCTATAAAGAAAATGCATCGAATTGGATATCCAAGATTAGATAGAAACAGAACAAATGCAAATAAAAAATATTACTTACTTTTTGAACTGTCCTGAGTTTCGCTTCAGCTTCTTTCCTCCGTTTTTATTTCCCATAATCAATCACACAGTCCGATGCACAAAAGAATATTCAAATCACTCTAGCCGAGAACTTTTTGTCTTGTGTGATTGTAAAATTGGTGTTTCTAGACAGGTAAACAAAACGATAGCCGCCCACTTTAAATGCATTTCAAACAGTCTTCGGAAAGGATCCGCCCTTTATTCTTTTAATGAGAAATAGCGAAGCAAAGCCTATCTATTTTTGTAACAATATAACATTTTTTGCATTTTCCTGCAAGTTTACCTTATTTTCTACAGAAACGTCTAAGTAATATAAGAAATCTGCCGTGGTGACTGCATAGATCTGAAGCTAATGAACAATATGATACAAATACATTGTTTATCCCGTCAAAATAGTAGCTTCAAATTAGTCGCAAAATTCTCTGTTTTTAAAAAGCATTTTTGCGTCTAAAAAAAAATTTGGATCATATTTCAAAAAAAAAACTCGGTGAAATCATAAATCTAAGTCTCAACTATCGAATAGTACAAAAATTGTCATCTTTAGTCGAAAATTGAAGACTACACGCGGTTTATTTAAAAATGGTCAAAAACATGCATAGTTTACATAAACCTTAATGGATTGCCCAATATTTGCTGATTATTCTATGGGCAAATAATTGCCCATAAAAGCATTTTTGTTTGCTTTTTTGCTGCCATTGACCTAGCTCAGTTGCTGCTTTAGTTACCGCCTCAAATGTTTTTTTTTCAAGTCACCTTCACTCTCCCGATGTTTGACTTGCAGTTGAAGTGTCACGTGGGTATGAAGCCTTCATGTCCACGCGACATAAATACATTCTAAGACCACACTGGCTATACATGACGCATGAAACCAAGAGAGGAAAGGATATAATAAATGAAAAATAAAATCGAATAGGCGAGGAAACAAGGATTTTGTCAGCCAGTGGCAAAATATGAAGATAAAGAACAAGCAAATATTTCCACAAGGAACTCCGCCAAGTCGTCAGTGCTCATAAAAAAAAGAAGCTAACTAACCTTTCGAAGTGAACCTAACAAGAGCAGAATAGATACTGAATAAAAAAAAACAGCGAGAACTAAATGAAAGAAAACCTCACCATTTGGATTGAACAAATATTCTTTGCCTCGCAATAACTTAGCCTTTCTGCAACTTCTAATTTAAGACAACCTGTCCGCATTTCTAATGAAAATCGAAGTTGCAGAAAGGCTAAGTCTATTTTGACGCAAAGAGTATTTGTTAAATCCAATTGGTGAATTTTCCTTTCATTTAGTTCTGGCTGGTTTTCTCGATTCAGTATCTATTCTGCTCTTGTCAGGTTCACTTCGAAAGATTTTTTTTTTTATGAGCACTGACGACTTGCAGCAGAGGTCCTTGTGGAAATATTTGCTTGTTCTTTGTCTTCATATTTTGCCACTGACTGACAAAATCCTCGTTTCCTCACCTATTTGATTTTATTTTTCATTTATTATATCCTATCCTCTTTTGGTTTCATGCGTCCATGTGACCTTTGTGTCGTACACTCTTCATAATTAGAGTAGACTCAGAATTAGAATCCTATAATTAAGAGACTCATAATTAGAGTCTCTTCTCGTCAACAGCGTATATTCCAGATACCCAGGAACAATACTGAATTAACTTTTTTGAAGTGAATTAAATTAGGAAATAGCAGGCTATTAATGTCTAAATTTGTAAGCTTAATCGAACAGTTTGTGGTAACGAACTTTAAGTAAGAAGCGACTCGGGTCAATAGCTACCAAACATGGAATTTTGATAACAATTGATCAAACAGTTCGTGGCAACGAACTGTAAGTGAGGAGCATTTTCGACGTAACACCTTGAATTAGATGTTGTTTTCTTAGACCACACTGCCTTTCTATGACGAACAAATAAGTTTTCAAATGGGGATAAATCCATTTATTTAGACAGTGAAAAAATGGTACAAAAGTCAGGATATTTCGATCACATATCCAGCGACTGTCTTCAGTAAAAAATAGAGTATTTTTACTGAAGACTGTCGCTGGATATGTGATCTAAATATCTGGACTTTTGTACCTTTTTTTCACTGTCTAAACAAATGGATTTATCCCCATTTAAAGCTTATTTGTTCGTAAGTAAGGAGCAACGCGGCTCAATAGTAACAATCAATAGATATATCGAAAGAATCGGCCTGTTATGCTGATTCCAAATATATAAGATTCATTAAGCCTGAGTAAATCTGTCTGATTTTCGAAAAAGGGGGGAAATGCCCCCAAACAGTCAAGGGATCTGAATGAAAATCGCATCATCAGATTAAGCCTATCCGGAACCCTATTGTAGAAGTTTCAAGCTCCCATCTGCAAAAATGTGGAATTTTGTAAATTTTTTTTTGCCAGAAGAAAGATAACGGGCGCATTTTTTTTTTTTTTTTTTTTTTTTTTTTTTTTTTTTTTTTTCAGGGGTGTTTGCATCGAACCAATAGTCCTAGAATATCGGAAAAGGCCTCATTTGAACGGAAATTTAAAGTTCTAGTGCCCTTTTTAAGTGACCAAAAAATTGGAGGGCAACTAGCCCCCCCTCTCATTCCCCTTTTTCCTGAAAGTCGTCCAATCGAAATTTTGAGGTAGCCATTTTGTTCAGCATAATCGAAAGGCCCAATATTTATGCCTTTGGAGATAACATGAACCCTTACAGACTCTGGGGAAAGGTCTTTAAGTTATAAAGTTTGCCCATTATTTACGTATGCATATTTTATTGGGAGGTATGCATACATTTTTTGGATCGGGGGGGGGGGTTATCTTTCTGCTAGGGGGGATTTTCCATGGGATGGGAAGTTTCCGGGGAGTAAACTCCAGGTGAAATTTACACTTGGTGAATTTGCAAGAATTCCTTTACAAATTTCTTTTTATTAATCTTACTTTCTCCTTGCCGACTCAATTTTATATGTGCAGATGTTAAGGGGAATTGTCCGGGGGGATTTTTACCGGGTTGGATCTGTCTAGAGTATCTTTCCATACGGGGGGGGGGGGATTTTCACGGGAGAAAATCTTCGTAGGGGAGTCTTCCACGGAATAAATTCTCCTTTCTGTGGGCTCAACTTTCTACTAGGGGGCGGGGTATTTGTGGGAAAGCTTTTCCGCGGAGAAGGGGGATGTCCGGCATGATTTTAAAAACAATCTTTTCAAATGAAATTGCGGCAAGAAATTTTTTTCACCTGGAACCGTTTGCAAGAAATTTTTCATGGGAATTTTCAGCTAGAATGGAATTGTCTGGGAGGAATTTTCCTGGTGGGGCGGGGATTTTACGTTGGAATAACTATCCATGGAGGGATTGTTCGTAGGGGAAAGGAACTTTCCATGGAGAGGAGCTAGATTTCCTGTTTTTATTAATAAAAAACAAGTTTTTTCAACTGAAAGTAAGGAGCGACATCAAACTTAAAACTAACAGAAATTATTACGCATATGAAGGGGGTTGTCCCCTCCTCAATACCTTGCTATTTACGCTAAAGCTTGACTTTTTGTTCCAATTCTTTAAGAACGAATCCTGAAACATAAGGCAGTTTAGTTAGAATAATAAGCTTTTTTAAATGCTGTAAAAAACTTTAGCGTAAAGAGCGAGGTAGTGAGGAGTGGGTGACCCCCCTCACATACGTAATAATTTCTATTCATTTTAATTTTCGATGTTGCTCCTTACTTTCAGTTTAAGAAGCTTGTTTTTTTTGTTTAATACATAGAACGAATTGCCTTTTAATACCGATTCCAAACATAAAACTCATTGAGTTTAATGTTACTCATCAGAAGCTATGACTCTGAATACATTTGCATGATTTTTGAAAAAGGGAGGAAACCCCCCCCCCCCCCAAAAAAAAAAAATTAAGCGATCTTTATGAAAATCACGCCACCAGATTCAGTATATCAGGGAACTCTCTCGTAGAGGTTTCAGGCTCCTATCTAGAAAAATATGGAATTTTGTATTTTTCCCAGAAGGAAGATCATGGATGTATGTTTATTTGTTTTCTTTGCATGGTGATTCTATCGAACCAATGGTCCTAGAAGGTCTAGAGAGGGCTTATTCGAACGGAAACCAATAGTTCTAGTGCATTTTTTCAGTGATCAAGGCTTGAAGCCAATTTAAAGCTTGGAATAAGACTGATGAGACAGTAAATGACGTCACATTAAGTGAAGCATCATCAGATCAAAACTATAGAGATTGATATAAATTTTCATCTCTTTTGCTTCTACTTTTAACTTCTGATAATTTTCTTGTAATTCCTGTTGGAACTCTAGAAGACTTAGGCCTCAGTATTGAAATTTCTTTTGAAATTGGGTCGTTTTTTTTTTTTTTAGTCCCGACCTCGTTTGATGTTATTCTGCAACATTCCCATCCCCATGGATCTAGGACATTCTAACGTTCAACTAAAATTAGAAAGGAGTGTCTACATTTGTATCAGCAACAATACAAATGTAGATACAACTACATTTGTATCTACATGTGCCGCTGTACTAGAGCTATGATGCATGTCCACCTGGTATTATAAGTTAAATTCGTATCCCAGATTCAACATCTGTTCGGCTAAACTTGCCTGCTAAATTCGTATTGCTTCAGGATGGAGGGTGTTATACCAAGGAATTTTCCAATTGTCTGCCAAATTCGTGTACCTAGATTTCGTATTGCACAGGATGAACGGTGTAATAGCAATTAATTGCCCAATTGTCAGCTGAATTCGAATACTAAGATTTCAACATGTATTCAGCTAAATTTGCCAGCTAAATTCGTATTGCTCAGGATGAAGGCTGTAATAGCAATGAATTGTTCAATTGTCAGCTACCAAGATTCAACATGTATTCAACCAAATTTGCCAGCTAAATTCGTATTGCTCAGGATGAAGGGTGTAAAAGCAATGAATTGCCCAATTGTCAGCTACCAAGATTTCAACACATATTCAGCTAAATTTGTCAGTTAAATTCGTGTTGTTAATAGCGATGTTAATAACGATGAACTGTCCAATTGTCTGCTAAATTCGTATACATAGATTTCAACATGTATTTAATCCCGTTGAGATATACAATTATATATATCTTAATGAGTCGAGCATTACGAGAATTTTGTTTGAAACAAAACACCATTTATGAAATATCTAAGTTTGCTTTGATTTAACAGAGAATTACTGCATTCTTAATGATCCTTAATAATTGAAATTTAATTATTTGACATTAAATATTTTAAAGCCATTCCCTAAATAGTCCCCAGTGATGATTGGTCGAAACAGGTACAGCATGAATGTGTGAAGTTGGTGGTGGCCCTTTGGGGTTTGAAAATCCTTGCACGACTTTGATGACAACAAGGTGTGTCATCATTTGTAGAACACATACTGGACCCTTAGTCATTTTGGGCGTCTGTATTGCTTTAATCGATTCAGATTTGGGATCTTCAGCCTCAGAGTTCACTAAATATCAACTTTAGCAGAAATTAAACACTAGTTAAATACCTTAACGTATTTTTATTTTTGGGCATTCGTACTGCGTTCTTAATAATATTCAATGAGAATAGTCCCGTTGGAATGAGTTGCCTTTTGATATTTTACGATCGCTGGTCCGATACGATCTACCCCGAAAAATACCGAGCACGTAGTCAAGATTATTCCTCTCCGGGAAAATCGAAATCTTCTACCTTCTACCTTCTATCTTCTACCTTCGAAGATTAGTGCTTGAAACCTATGATCCCAGATTCTCAAATATGTTGAGTTTGATTAATCGATTTTTATCTAGGTTTCCTCTCCCTTCGGTGGTCTTTCCATTTTTTTCTCAATAAGGGTGATTTTCTTTAGTTAATTAATTTAGATTTTTGACTCTAAACTTATTCAATCTTACATATGTGGTATCTTGAATCACCACTAGCACTGTTATTACCACTAACAACTCGCCGCAGCACCAAGCCACCTGAGGCCAACACAGCTGCGCACGCTCCTTCTCCATCCCAATCTGTTTAAAGCCTCCCTCTTTACACCATCCCAGGAAGTTCCCATTTCCATAAGTCTTTATTTGCGACGTCCTCCCAGCCCAACCGCAGACGACCTGTTTTCCGTTTGGCCGTAGACGGTTGGCCGACAAGGACAATCTTTGGCAATCTGTCATTTATCATCCGCAGAACGTGCCCTAGCCATCTCATCTTTATCTCATTACAGCCCTAGAAAGTGGGATTAGACCACACTTCTCGTGGAGCCTACTTTTTGAAATACGGTCAGTCAGTCGGATACCCAAAACAATCCGTAGGCAATTTCTCTGGAAAACATGTAAAAATGTTCTTCCGTTTTTTGGAGCGCCCATGCTTCAGAATCATATTTGACCTGTCATCTCTATCATATGATCTGATCTATCAATATGATCTGACCTGTCATCTCAGAATCATATTGAACCTATCATCTCTGTAGCCTCCATCTGATCCTGTTTCGCAGATTTATCTTCCTATTCTTCCAAGCTTTTTTCAAGCGTAAAAAACTCCCTGAGACGTGGTTATTCTACTTTTAACATTTTCACGGCACCCACCGTCTTTACTAATAATGCTACCAAGGTAGGTGAACATGTGCGCTATATCATTTTCTTCGCTACAATTGAAATCTTTCGATGTTTTCGCAATAATTATGTATTTATTTATTCAATTATTTTTTCTCAGAAATGACTCCATATTTATTTTATTTTATTTTCTTAATTGGCAATCTGAGTGTTTTTGGCCTGAAAAAACGATCTAAATAGGTCACGAGTTTGTGATTTATATATCATTGATAACAAAGGTTTCAAACAAAGGTATTTAACTATTAAAAATGATTTCTTGGTAAAGTTGTGCGTTCTCTTGATCTATAGTTCCCCTTTGGCTATTTTTATAACTATTTGTAATTTCGCTCATTGTATAAATAAAAGTATCACTTGCAGCAAGTACGAGTGAAACTTTAGTGTAAAGAGTGAGATGCTGAGGAGGAGTAACCCTCCTCATATGCGTAATAATTTCTGTTCGTTGTATATTTTAACGTAGCTCCTTACATTCAGGTGAAAAAACTTGTTTTTTATTTAATTTCTGATCGTTTTTTAAGTAATGCCAGGAAATCTGGCAACATGTCCACGGATAAATCCCTCTTGCTCACAGATTTATTCTCTAGATAATTCAATCCTGGTGAAAATTTACCTCGGACAATTACCCTTAACATCTCCATGCGTAAAATTGAGTACGCAATAAGAAAGCACTAACTAAGAAGAGTTTCGTATAGGAATTCTGGCAAATTCCCCTAGTGTAAAATTTCCCCTTAAAAATTTCGTATAGATAAGCTTAATGTTCGATTAAAATTTATGCTTAAAGCGCTATGCTCCTTTAGCTTTCTCTGCTCTTTTTTTCTCTCTTTTTTTCGTGAAAGCTTCAGCTGTTAGCGGCTACGGAAACATTTTTTTTTACCTACCATCGTGTTTAGGTATTGTTGAAGCAATTAGCTGCTATTGGTGCCACTGAAAAACAACAGAATATTATCCGTTTTGAAGAAGTATTTCGTCAAATGTGGATCAATAATGGAAATGAAGTTTCAAAGATGTATGCTGGAACAGGTGCTATCCAGGGAGGATCCAAAGTAAAGTATCTATTCGTACTATTTTCTTTTTAAAAGTATATTAGTACCTTTTATCCCCTAAAATTTGCCGATGTATTTCGGGTTATTCTACACAGGATTATACGCATGAAAATAGTTTCGAGGAGTAAAAAGGAAATTGAAAAAATGCAAAAAATATCGTTTTAATCAAGTGCTGAAAATATGGTGTTGATGTGTTTTCAAGTGACTTAGGATTGTGATTCGATTTTTATTGTTATATTTTAAAGTTTGTTCCAGTAAGTATTCTAAAGTGCTAAGAATCAGTTTGTGTTATAAAACAACTTCTTTGCATTAAGTTTCCTCGAGAAAATGAAACTGAATTGTAGATCATTTTTTGTCTGTTTCGGACGTGAACACACGGGCAGATATGGATTCTTTTATTAAGAAAACCTTTGAGTTTATATTGTTAAGAGATTCATAATTTTATTACAAAAAATGACGATATTTTTGCTGCTATGGAATAACTGCAGTAACAGAAGAAGATTTGCAACCTTACAGCCATGAAAAATTGAAAGTCTTCCATGTATTTAAATTTTCCTTTGTCAAAATTTTCTATGGTTCCTAGAGCACCAGCAATTTATTCGCTTGAATGGAGGCCACCAGGTGACAACCCCCCCCCCCTCCCTGAAAAACAAGAAAACAATTAAAAAGTGTTTCAAAAGAGGAAAATGAGAAATATCTCCATTTAAATCCTGATAAAAAAAAAAACGAAGCTTTAGTTAGCCTTCCCCCTGGAAAATTCCTGGTGGAGCTCAGAGGCTAAATTCAGCTTTAATAAAAACACAGTGACACTTTTTCTTATGGCATTTATAACCAGTTGTACAAAAAAGAGGCTCCGCCACGATGGAAAAAACCATCCTGTGACGAATAAAAACGATGGCACTTTGGATTGAAACATATCAAAAATCGATTAGAAAAAAGGTAAAGAAAAGATTTTTCCGACAAATTTGTTGTTTCTAATAATAATAATATTATATTATTTATTATTATTTTATACTATAATATTTTATTTGTACCCTCTAGATACAGAAATGCACGCTAGAGGAGTAAATAAAAAGACGAAAAAAAAAACGAGATAAGAACTGAACAGCGACAACAACAAGATTCTCACTCAGCAAAAACACGAAGCAAAATAATTTCACTCATAATAGAAAACATATCTTAATTAGCCTAATATAAACTTTAAGATACTATGACTCATAATTATTATTATTGCTATTTATTTTTGACCCACACTATACAAAGGTATAATACGTGTAGCAACACGAAGAAAAACACATAAAAATACTATGCAAATCAAAATAGAAATCACAAGGAAAATAGTTACAGAGTAACACATAAAAAATAAAAGACACTAAAACAAAAGAGGAAACAAACTTAAAAGGAGGGGAAAAAGAAGAAAAAAAAACTCACAACTTGCAGAATTTAATAAAGCAGTAATGTAGAGAAATATGGAAGCAAGTTGTCTTATAAATCTATAACTCATAATGCTCACCTCAACATGCATAATGCAAAATTGCTCTAACTTGGCCCAATAGAATTCAAAAGAAAGTTAACTATTTTGTCAGACCACTTACGGAAATTAATCGATAGCTCATCCATCTTCTCACAAATTTCAAAATTACTGTAACGCCTAGAATAACTTTTTCTCTTTCAAATAGGAAACTGAACTAAATATTTACAAAATCGATTATTTTGTTCTGTCGAATTTTGTTCATATCAGTTCTTATATGAATCTAAAAGTGTTGGATTAAAGGTTTTTATCTCAATTTAGCTAATAGATGGGGCAAGATCTGCAGCCAGAACGATACAGAATAACCTTTTGGATGGTGGCAAACAAGAAGCCATCGAAATTCTTCTATCCGGGGGAGCCTACGCTTCTGAGCTTGGAGATAGAGCGAGGTTACTTCTTCCTGCTAACTTAGTCCAAGGTTTGTTGATATGCACTTTTTGTGTATAATGTTTTAACGTAATATCGTACTTCCTCTTTTCTCTCTCTCCCTCTCTCTCTCTCTCTCTTTCCCTCTTTTTCTCATAACATCTTTTTACGTAATATCGTACTTCCTCTTTTCTCTCTCTCCCTCTCTCTCTCACTCTCTTTTTCTCTCTTTTTAATTCTGAATACAATTCTTTCACACATTTTATACATAGAAGATTCATGTAGACTGAGAATGACAGGATTAATAAGACAACAAACCTGGAAAGTTATCTATTTTGTCAGACAACTTACGGAAATCATCGATAGCTCATCCATCTTCTCACAAATTTTCAAAATTATCATAACGCCTAGAATTACAACTATTTTTAGTTCAAATAGGAAACTGAACTAAATATTTACAATATTTTTGCTTTTATTTTTTTATGTGTTACTCTGTAACTGGTTACCTTGTGATTTCTATTTTTATTTGGATTGTATTTTTATGGGTTTTTCTTCGTGTTACTCCACGTATTATACCTTTGTGAAGTGTGGGCCAAAAATAAATAATAATAATTTTGAGTTATAGAAGTTTGTATTAGGCTAATTAAGGTATGGTTCTCTCTCTCTTTCAACTGTATTTCTCTCTCTCTTTCTTTTCAACTGTACAAAAAATCAATTTTGACTAAGTTAAACTTTCAACTTAATTATTATTATTGTTATTAATTATTATTAAATTTTTATTTTATTTTTCATTAAAATGGGCATGACCCTCTAGCTTTTCGAGGTTTAAGGGAGACGAGATTAAGGAGGCTTCACTGTTTCCTCGCTTTTAAATCAACCCCTTGCAACCCCTTGCAAAGGCTTCACTGTTTCCTCGCTTTTAAATCAACCCCTCGCAAATTTTCCAAAAATAAATTGGCTCCGCAAAAACTTTTGAATCAAGCAACTGTTTAGTCTTCAATTAAGTTTAAATATTGCTATAGCCTTTTGGAGAATCTAAGGAGTCGCAATACCACCCTATTCGTCGTCATCTCTGTTCGCTGTAGATTTTGCTTCATTGTCCGTTTTAAGTTTGTTTGTTTTAGGTTTCAAATTTTTATTCATACTTAGTTTCTGCTTGTTTGAAGTTTAACGTCTTATGTAAGCTGATATAAGATAATTAGGTTATATGTAATCGTTATATAAGATGATTTTAAGTTTTTATTTCGCTGTTTACTCATCCTATGAGGAAATTGATTCAAAAAGTACATTGGCCGACGCTGTTTAAAAGAAGTTTTTGTATTCATTTTCTGCCAAATGCATTGGGCATTGGATTATTTAAGATGCGACACAAAATAATGGCAATCGTTTGATGGAATTTTTTGAGAAAAAAACTGGACCAACCAATGACACACTGTGGTCTTATCTTAACATCATAATATTGGCACCAAAAAAGAAAATCTAATTTGTCTAGGAAAAAATTCCCTCTAAGGTATAAAAAAATCATGGGTCTTGACAGCTTCGAAAATTATTTCTAAGGGAACGAAGCAATTTTGTATATAAGACAGTTTATCTTACATAGTTTTTCGCAGTATTACTCGACTAAAATAGAAGAGACAGCAAATCAAAGATTTCCGGAAAAAAAAACAACGTGAAAATAGAATTTTATGGGTATCCCGACAGCCGTGTTGCGTCGGTTTCTTTATCCCGAGGGTAATCGTATGGAGCAAAGCTCGTAGAGGACCATGATTGGGGTCTTTTGAACGAATATTTAAAGTTTTGCTGCCTTTTTTAGATTTAATTCCTTCTTTAAGTCTAAGTTTCTTCTTTAACTCTAAACGTAGAAGAGTCCAAGGCAACCCAGTCTTTTTTTTCAGGAGGGTGTGGGAAAAATCTCCTTTTTCTAGAGGAGGGGAGGCAATAAAACAGTAAGTTTTGTCAGAGCTTTCACACTTTTCTTGAATAATCATTTGCTTCTTGGCAAACAAGAGTTAAACACTTTTATATTTCTAGTCTTCAAGATCTGGAAGTAAACGGCTAGTCTGTATTCATCTTATCATCTAAGCTAGATTCAGTTTAGCGATAGCTGGAACATAATGATTAAATATGTTCATTTATTTAACGACTGTTACCATGTTATGTTCGTGTAATTTCATCTTATCTGTATTCATCTTATCATCTAGGCTAGATTCAGTTTAGCGATAGCAGGAACATAATGACTAAATATGTTCATTTATTTTACGACTGTTACCATGTTATGTTCGTGTAATTTCATCTTATCTGTATTCATCTTATCATCTAAGCTATATTCAGTTTAGTGATAGCAGGAATATAATGACTAATGACTAATAAACATAATGACTAGATATGTTCATTTATTTTACGACTGTTACCATGTTATGTTCGTGTAATTTCATCTTATCTGTATTCATCTTATCATCTAAGCTGGATTCAGTTTAGCGATAGCAGGAACATAATGACTAAATATGTTCCTTTATTCTGTATCTTCCCTATATGAAGGGCGGGGTGGGGTCTCTTCCAAGGTTTCATTTATTTTACGAATGTTCGTGTAATTTTTGCGTAAATTGTACTGTGTTACCACGTTGATTGACTTGATTAATTTTTGATTACTACTTTTATTAGTAATCAAAGTAGTGAAGTACTTGATTAACTTGGTTACTACTTTGATTAACTTTGATTAACTTGCACCCTTTCCCCCTGAAAAAATCCTAGGCATGGACCTTTGCATCATATTAGCGTGACGTAAGGAGAGAGGATGCGAGCAAATTACCTTAAGGCTCTTCAGATTTTTGGAATCTTCCATTCCGAATAATCGTTAATTCGGGATAATCAAAACATTTTGTTGGGTATGGTGAATGGATAAATAAAGAGTTGAATGGAATGTGTTTTTCCCTAGAATTCCCAAAAATGGTGCATAAATCACCTTCTATTCATTTTTAAGAAAAGGAAAAGGGTGCTAGGACCTGTTATTCCCAACCTCAAAAGGGAAATTTTTCCGTTCACGATGAACAACCACCCCCCCCCCCTTTCCCTCTGCCTCCCATATCAGTGAGTTCATTATCTGTGCGTTTGTATGTTTGTGTGTGTTGTGTTTACTACTACAAAAACTGACACCTCTCCGCAGCACCAAGTCGCCCTAAACTGGCGCAGATGGGCACGCTCCTTTACTCCACAGTATTGATAGCTTCACTTTTAAAACGATCTCATGAGTTCATACTTTCTTTAGACCTATTCCCTTTCCGTCCTACCTATCGTTTGGCCCGGATGGATTGTCAAAAGTATGGTTTTTTATATCATATTTACATGTTATTTTATTACCTATTTCCTTCCTCTATCCTACTTGTCGTTTCACTCAGATGGATTTTCAAAAGTACGATTTTGGTAACTTGTCATCCGTACTGTATAACCTAACTATCTTCAGCTTCTTTCGTTATAGCCCTTAGACCCCAGGAATTTGAATAGAACTGAATTGTTCGTACGGCTTACTGTTTGACAAGTGGTCGTTTAAGCGAGTCTCTAAATCCATTCTCAGACAATTCTTCTTGAAACATCTTCTTTATCATCCCCAACATTTCATAGCACCCATCTTTGAGATCCATACTTGACCCCTGTCATCACAGTGACTTCTAGCTCTATTACTTGCCTTCTTATTTTTCCAAACTTTTTTTCAACTGTGAAACAAATCCCTGCACCACGGCTATTCTACTTTTTACATTTATATTGCATCCAAAGGAACAAGATCTCAGGGGGAGGGCCCAATGCGACAAGGGCGTCAATAATTCACAAGTTTATTTAAAAAAGAAGTAAAAAAACAAATGAGGGCATCAGAAAAATCTCGGGGGCGCGGTCCCAACGCCCCTTCCTCCCACTGGATCCATCCCTGACTGCTTACACCATTCTTACTAATAATGCTACCTAGATGTATGAAGTTATGCACTTGGTCAATTTTCTCTTTGTTAATATCACCTTTTCGATTCCATGTATTCCTAATTCTAGCAACCTAGTCTTCTTAAGACTAATTTTTAAAGCTATTCTCTCTCTCTGGATCCTCAAAACATCCAACAGATTCTTCATTTTGCTATACCTTTATTTAGAAAATTCAAATTATCTGGGTAAATAAAAAGTCAAGGAGAGCTACCTTCCCATATAATAACACCATAGGCTTTGTGGTAATCCTTGGGACAAAGTCCAACAGAATTATTTACATAAACGGAAATAGGACAGAACCTTGCTTAACTCCTGATTTTACACCAAACAAATTCCTAACCTCACTTCCCACCTCAATCGCAGTGTTATTTTTCCCGTCCACAAAACTAATTATTTTAATGTACTTGTCTTTGTACCATGCTAGGACAGAACCTTCACTAAAGCTCAGCTGAATCAAATACCTGAAGATCTATAAAACTAAGGGCTAATGGGTTCTAGTAACTCAGATCATTCTTATTATTATTTGAGGTTTTTGAGGTTTTTATTTGAATTTGTTCAATGCATCCTCTGCCTTTCCTAAATTCAAATTTTTCCTTTCTTAAATTTTATCCACAACTTCTCGTAGTCGAATTAATTCTAAAAATTAAACTTTTGAAATATAAAGTTCTCAGAAAAAAGAACGCCATATTAAAATCTAAGGGAGCAGTAATACAAAATTACGTAATAAAATTACGTCGGCCAAAAAATGAACGGAAATTACTGTGAATAAGTAAACGAAACCTTAAACGAACATAACTTAAAATAAATAGCACGTATCGCTATAATAACCCGTTATATAATACCATAATAATAAATCAAACCTAAAAATAACACGTATCACTATAATTCAGTGGATGGAACCTAAAACGAAGATTAATTAAAATAAAAATCAAAAAATAAATAAATTAAAAAGAATAATCAAGTCAAACTTAAATCTAACAGAATTTGCCAAAATTAAGGTGAGTTTATAACTCCCTCCAATCCTCTAAAAGGCTAGAGTATCATTTGTGTGTCCTATTAAAGGAAAGAAGGATTTGTCTCCTTACTTTTCTAATTTTTATCCCTTGACAAAACTATGCGCAAAGTGTTGCCTTTCAGAATTCTTCTATTTCTGTTTTATTAAGTATCGCCTTTCTAATAATATAATGTGAGTAGTCTGTCTATATGAAAACGGATTAAGTATTTTGACATTGAGAGCACAGAAAATGTAAAAGGTTCCACTTTTTTCAAATTGTCTTTTGAAGGCCATCGCAATTTCCGAAATACTGTTTTCGCTCGGATTATTATTATTTTTTTTTTTTTACGTCTTCAAAATTTGTATAAAATATTTTCAGAAAAAGAATTCTTTCAAAAAAAAAATATATATATATATATATATATATATATATATATATATATTTATATTTATATTTACTTTTAGGTTCAAATACGTTTCTTAGAGCAATTTGCTCACGATTTCCAGAGTATACACATCCTGTTCCAATGCGTATCTCTGCAGCGACGTATAACGTCAATGGAGGGAATCACTTTCGAAGTGTCGTCTACAAAAATGTTTCTCTAGCTGATTGGTTGCTTGATGCGCAAAAATTTTCCAAGTCAAGATGTAAGTAACGTTTTTCATACAAAGCTGTATGTGCGGGGGAGGGGGGAGTCACCAGGATTGAATCCCCCCCCCTCCGAAATTTTGTCTGAATCGTAAAAACTTAAAAAGTGCATATAAACAAATATATAACGCGTTTTTTAAAGTTTATTCGTGAATCTCTCCCCATGACCGATAATCTTGGATGCACCTTTGTTTGCATACATTAATATTAATCCTTGCGTCTTATATCTTTCCAAATAACATATTGAAGGCAATAAATTCAGTTCTTTTTTTCTTTTTTTTCTTTTTTTTGTACAATCGCTATTATTGTTACTTAATATGATTAGTCGCTCAATTCGGTTTGAATAACGTGTATTTATGCCGGTGAGTTTCTAAAATTTTAGGCTATTATTAACTATCGGTAACTATTACCGTTTCAAAACAAATATAGTTTCAAAGGTTATTACCTTTCAGGAAAAGAGTATTAAAGTTTATTTTTCTTACTTATAAGTTTTGTTGTCTCAAGGGCTATTTAGTTTCTCTTTGTTCTTTTTTCAAAAGTTTTATCAGAAGAGATACAAAATGGCCGTCCAGAATCAAGTACATTACATAAATTTTTAATCAGAAATAAATTAGACATCCACTAGAAATCTTTTGTCCAATTGTACGGATTGATGAAGCTTGTCAGAACACTTAGAAAGCTTCTATTCGAGTGGTCCTTATTCAGAGTTCAGGACGCTCCTTAATTTGTTTTTTTTTAGCCCTTTCAGGCATGTAGGCTACTGAGAGTTTTGTTTGGGGGGGGGCACATTCTTTTTTAAGAACCTAAAACAGGAGAATTTGACTAATTAGAAATTATTAAGACAAATGTAAAGTTTTTGGCGGGGAACATGTAAGGGTTTGTAAGGTTTTGACACAAGGGTGTCTAGGCAAAGAGTTCTAGTTGTTTTCTTGTCTCGACCATATCGAAGACCTAAATAATTAAGCGAAGAAGACGGTGCAATAGTAACATCATCTACTGATACAGTTATTGCTAACGAATCTCGTTTCGTCGGGGTTCAAAACATGAAATTTGGTTTTCTGGTCATTAAGTTGTAGACCAATAGCGCTATAGCCATATAAGAGCTTATCCAAATTATCCTGCAATACTTTTAAAGGAAAACTAAAAATAAGTAAATCATCAGCATAGCTTAATAGACTCAAATTACAAAGATGAAGGCTTAACCCACCAGAAATTTGTTTTGTAACCTTAGAAGTCAAAGTGTTAAACACTCTCAGACTTGAAACCGAACCTTGTTGAAGTTCTCCATCAAGTTTAACTGTCGCACTAACTCTGTCAAGTCAAATCTTCACTCTTATATAGCTATTGGAATACCAATATGATAATAAAGCTACTATATGGGTGTTCACCTAGCAGGGTCTGAGAGACGGCATCTAGCAGGGTCTGGAGCCATCTAGCAGGGTCTGGAGACGGCAGACGGCATGAATGAACAAGTCATTCAGCCTTGGCAATTATACGGTTTAGGAGTCTGTGGGCGAAAGCACAGCTGAAATGTTTTTGAAATTCACACTGTCGGTGGTCAATCATACACTTCGATGAGAACTTCACTGAGAACCAGTCTATATCGTCCGCATATAGTTCACATTCATTTGCGTTTTTTCTTTTCTTGAGGATATTTGAAATGACCCCGGTACAGAACGAGTTAGGGACGGTAGCATTATCTAAACACATCTGAAAAAGTAGTTACAGGTGCTGAAGTAAAAGCGGGGAGCCATAGTGCAGATGATTACCCTCAAAGCCATCAAGACCGAGAGCCTTGTTACCCTTCAACCGGTGAACAGCCTCCAAAATGTCACTCTTAGAAACAACAAAATAATTGCGCCTTTTCAAAGGCGAATCAAGAAGCGATTTTAGCGATTCATCATATTTCTTTTCCAAATGAATTTTTTTTTTACCCAAAAACCAGCAAATAATTTTTTAACCACTGCTCCTCAGGTATGGTGGCACAAGGCTTCGGCTGAACTTTACTACTTTTGAACCTTTTCTACATGTTTTGCGGGTCACACATAGCCTTTTCCGAAGCAGTTTCTGCTTCTTTCACTTTCGCTTCCATTGCTATATATATATATATATATATATATATATATATATATATATATATATATATATATATATATATATATATATATATATATATATATATATATATATATATATATATATGTATATTTACATTAAGAGTGTTCATGTGTGTGTTTGTGTGTGCACTTTTCCTTTGTGTTGAAAAATAAACTAATCAAGTTTTTGGAACCATAAAAAATGGATAAGGGCTAAAACCCTGAAAACATATAAATTAGAAAAAAACGGTATGGTCATCATAACAAGAGTGCTCCTTTGCCAGTTTTTATATAATGTATATTTAATACAACTGAACACCTTGTCTTTCTAAATGGAGCATGTTGGAACTGCCTACTTAGCTTTTTTTTACTTTTTTCGCATGCTGACCAATGGTCTGCGTTGTGCAGGTACCGATCTCTTGATTCCCTGGCTTCAGGCGGGAGTTCAATGCGTGATTGGGGGCAAGTCATCTGACGCTTCCCGTGTTTTCCCCCCAGGTTTCTCTAGGCACTCATTTAGAGCTGGGTTGACACTGGCTGAGCTTGCGGAGTCACGCCACTGACTCCGTTCCATACCAAACTATTTCTATGAGTTATACGTTATTCCAGTTTTTACTATGGGGTGTGATCGTCTCTTACTAGGTTGCTAGCTACCGCTGCAATCCAAATGACCAGTGACTCCGTGACTCGAACCCCTGCATTAAGCATTTCAAGTCTAGGGGTTTAGACTTGCAAGTCTAATCAGCTTTGGTGCACTTTTATTTGCGGAATATAATCTATAATGGACAACTTTATTTTAGTAAACGAAGGAGAATTTTCTTTTTTATTGCAGCTCTTGTGGATGTTGAAGAAGCTCCTGATAATGAAGATGAAGTAGATATTTATGCCATTGGCTTTGAAGAAATGGTTGATCTAAATGCTTCAAACATAATGGCTGCTAGGTGAGATTGTAAATTCTCTGGCCATTAGTTTATTTAGCCTTGTAATTTATCTTTTCAGTTGGCCATTTATCATAATCTACTTCTGAAAGCTATTTTGCAAGGACAAAACAATGGTAAATCTAATAAATAGATGACACGTTTGTACATTTTGTATCCATTCTACAATCGCTACACTTTATCTTCAGAAACATACCAATGGAAGCCTTCTAATTCTTGGGAATCAAAAATCTTCTATGTCCATCATTTGCAAGCACCCAATGCCCAAGCTGCCACGCGAGTAGAGTAGGGGTTTTCGGCCATGAAGTGGTCGCACTAAAAAAAAAGAAAAAAAAAGCCTTGCTTGAAATCCATCATAGAGTTAGTCGTCAGTGTCATCGCAGTAGCATAGAAATAGTAAATAGTGTTGCGTCTCCCATATGTTACCTTTTTATTTTCCTGGCGCCATATCTTATAGAATGTATGGTCGTAGAAACCCGGGAGAGGGGTCATTTGATCTGAAATTGGAAGTTCTAAGGCCTTTTTAAGGGTTGAAAGGGATTGGGGGGCGAAACTTCCCTCCCATATCATGTTTTACGTCTGAACATCACCTTAGCCCTGATTACATCGGATCAAAATATAACTATAGCCGTACTCGAAATGGTCGACTAATCAGAACAATTTTCCTTCAGGGAGAACATAATCCGTTTAGTATGAAGAACAAGGGTACCGAATTATGAAGATGGATCATTGTTATGAAAGCTATGTTTTTGTAGAAAAGTTGGGCCGCTGCACGCTGTCAAACCCTAGAGTCATGCAAGGACTTGAACTTTGTATGATTGGAGGCACATATTGGGTTTGTGAAACCTCCCCCCTGATCTCCTATCCAAAAGTCTGATGGCTCCTATCCAAAAGTTTATAAATAAAACAAAATGCTGATACCGTTATTTTTTATGCACCGATGCGCTTTTTCTTAAAAAGCCAGGGGATTTCAAGGTGATCGTTACGAATAAGTTGCATTACCCGTTAAAAAGTGTCTACCGCCAAATGTATCAAATTACTACTACTACTAACAACTCACTGCAGCACCATGCCGCTTCAGGACGAGATAGCTACGCACGCTCCTTCATCCCAATCCTTTTGAAGCCTCCCTCTTTATACCCTCCCAAGAAGTTCCCATTTCCCTTAAATTCTTCCTTACGACCTCCTACCCAATTTGGAGACGACCTGCTTTTCGTTTGGCCCTAGAAGGTGGCCGAAAAGGATGATCTTTGACAATCTCTGTCCTAGCCATCTCAACCTTTATCTCATTATAGCCCTAGAAACCGCGATAGAACCACATTTTTCGTGCAGCTTACTGTTTGAAATAGGGTCAGTCAGACGGGTACTTAAAACAATCCGTAGACAAGTCCTCTGGAAAACCTCTAATAAACCTTGTTCCGTCTTTCGGAGTGCCCACGCTTTCAAACCTTACTTCATCAATGTAATCTAATACAACTATATACTTTTGGAGTTTCATGAACAAAATTAGGCCTGTGCATTTGCTTCGCTTCAGTGCATTCACTTTGCAAATCAACATTATCCATCATTTTTTTTTGTTTTCCAAGTTTATTTGTTATTAACAACGTTGTCACTCTGAATCTATCTGAAGCTAAAAGACCAGCTGCAGCGGTTTTTTCCTGTGCCAAGGTTTTCAATGTTAAATGACGAGCGTTGGTTCTCTATTATATTTTGTATATCTGTGATCTTATCATTAAAGTGAGAACATTCAATTATTTCTTCTAGCTAAGAGACAGTTTTCATGAACTTACAATGTTATAATACTACAAAAACAAGGCTTTAGTTGGCTTCCTTAAGGAGTCAGTAATATTTACATATGAAATACAGTCATTTCTTAGCACAGATGTTTACGAATGAATAAATATGATTTCTTTTTCCTTTTGTTCTAGTTCTGAAAATGCTCGATCTTGGGCAATAGAGTTGGAGAAAGTTTTGTCAAGAGATAGAAAATACGGACTTTTGACATCTGTTCAATTAGTTGGCGTTTGTTTATACGTCTTTGTAAAACCAGAGCTTGCTCCATATGTTAGGGAAGTTAGCACAGATACTGTGAAAACAGGACTCGGGGGAGCGGCAGGTTAGTACCAAATTACTTATGATCCTATTTTACATTCGTCTCTTAAGTCCTTACCAGGGTCATATCCAGGATTCTGTTGGAGGGATGGGGGGATATTTTTTGGAGCGGGGGGAAGGGGTTTACAAAAAAAAGAAAAAATATCAAAAATTTGTATATACATATATACATATATATATATATATATATATATATATATATATATATATATATATATATATATATTATATGTTGCGTTTTCACGAGTTGGACATTTTTTGGGGGGGCGATGGTAACTTTTTGGGGGTGGTGGTGGTAACTTCCCCTCCTCCTCCCCCCTACTGGATACGGCCTTGGTCCTTATGCCAGGCTTTCCACGCAAAACTCTTTCTTGCAAAGTGTTAAAAAGGCGTTTCTTGAGTTTTAAATTCTTAAGTAACCTGTTGTTAAGAAACAGGTTGCCTTTCCTGTTTTCCTACTTTGTCATGCATCGAAATGGCTAATTCTTAGGTAACTGAAATCAATTAACATGATTCTCATCCACGGATACGCCTTTATAGTCCATGGATATATATTAGGAGGGTGACTCATGGTCCATGCACTCTATCTAGGGTTTTTCTCTCCTAAATGCGCACAGTAAAATTCACAAAATGGGCAGTAGTGTCTGTACAACAACGCACAAAACGCATATATATATATATATATATATATATATATATATATATATATATATATATATATATATATATATATATATATATATATATATATATATATATATATATATATATATATATATACTGTTATTTTTATTATTCAGAGCAGTTCTCATAATGCTTGTTCGCTATAAATAATAACCAATAAAGTCAGGCAATTTGATTATTTAAAAATTTTCTGCAAGAATATTAGTTAAGATAATTTGTTACATTCCTCGGTCAATATAAATGCTGCAATTGTTTTTCTGGTCACTTTAATTAAGTGTCGGCAATCTGGCGATGTGAGTATGGTATGATTGGGTGTTATGCCACTTTTGTGCAACGAATCTTTAATTTTTTTTTGGCCTTAAATTGACTTTGAGTTTGAATTTATTAAATGCTAAGGCACTTGTATGATATACCGCCTGCAGCTCAAGAAGTTAAGTTAGGTTAATCCTAATGAAATGTACCTAAGTATGATAAAAATATAATACTTTGGAAACAAATTTGGGCTGTATATTTGCACATTAGGGGGGGGGGGTGCAGTAATGTACAGCGGGTTTGCATGCAACATGTTTTAGCTACAATTATTCTGATATTATGAAGTGAGAATTGTTATCTGACTTCACACTGTCCAAATACATTACCCCCTCCCCTTAATGTGCAAATATATAGCCCAAATTATATACTTCCCATCTATTGTGTAAGTTGAAAGAAACCGGTTTACAGTGCGTTAATGCATGAACAACTTGAGCTGCAGGGGGTATATCATACAAGTACCAATGCTAATTGTCTATCTAAAAAATGAAATGCAGGAACAGTTCTTGATCAATGTAAGTAATATTAAGCATCGTTTCAATGGACGGCTGAGTGAATTGGGTTTGTCAAAAGATCAAAATGCACAAATTCTCACAATACTTGGAGTTAACAGAAAAGTTGAAATATCTAAACGCGACATGGTAAGAAAAAATACCCGAGGACCATCAGCGTTTATGTGGGTTGGACGTAAAGTCTTGGAGAGGATGATGTTCCTGTAAAAGAAGGTGAAAAACAGATTAGGTTTTATGTATATCAGGAACAGGTATTTTTTACATGATGTATCTGCTGTAACTCGTCACTGTGGTCGGAAATTTTATGGGAAAAGAGATAATATCCAAGTGTAAAAGCATCATAAACCAAATGATTGCAAGTTGAAATTGGTAGGTTTAAAAAAAAATAAATTTAAAAACGCATAGAAAATTTGTTTAAATACATTTTTATCATGTTTTTACGAGCTGGAAAAAAATGTTGGCGAGGGGGCTGTGGATTTAAACCCAGCCCCCCACCCCCTGGATACGGCCTTAATTGCAACCTATCTAAATGTATGTATGGCGCCCAAAAAAATACATGCCATAAAAGGTTTAATTGTTAGACTGATGCTAAGTAGAAACTTGAACTCAAGATGTGAAGTCGGTTTAATCGACTGCCAGTTACAAGCTGTGCAGTATGTAGAAAAATATGAGAAATATAACTAAAAAATTTCTGAAATTGCCCACTTGAATTCCAGCATTATTCATAATGCCAAGGCAATCTTAAAAAAAATTATGTATTTTTTTTGCGTTCCTTTGGGCCCTTTTTTAAATTTTCAAAACGTTACAAATAACAGTTAATTATATTTATTGACCCTATATATATACGGTATATATATATATATATATATATATATATATATATATATATATATATATATATATATATATATATATATATATATATATATATATATATATATATATATATATATATATATATATATATATAAAGTGTATGTGTATTTCTGTACACGTTACATTAAATCCAAAGCCAGCAATGCATTCCAAAAGATGAAAAATGGTTTTAAAATACTTTGCCGTCAGTCGGAGTTAAATCTACAGCTCTTTTTAATTAGGCAGGTAACTAACCACTGAGCTGAGAATGCCCACCGACAAGTTTTATATTTTTACCGCTATTCATAATAATTAGTTGAATTAAATTCAATAGACAGAACATGCTTACCCTAGCGAGAAATGTTGCGTATCTTTATTGCAATCTTTATTTCTTTTTTTTATGTGGAGCGAATAGCTTTGCTGATCAATCTCTCCAATAAATTCTGCTATAAATTACCCAGAATATGTGTACTGGCACAGTTTCTATCTTTTTCTTTTATTCGCTCAGGTAATAAGGGAGGGGTTATGATTCGCTTCAACTTGCATTCAACGTCTTTTGCCTTTGTCTGCTCCCATTTCGCTGCTGGTCAGTCACAAGTAAAAGAACGAAACGATGACTATGCCGAAATAGCCAGAAATCTTTCATCTCCCTTCGTAAGTATTTTTATAGTAACACACAATTTCAGATTTTCCTTTTTGTATTATTATATCGTTTGACGTATATTTGAGGTTTTTATGTTTTAGTTCATTTCTGATATTAGTTGTGTTCTTAAGTTAGGAAAAAACCATTTTAGTTGATGAATAAATTATAATGTTTGAACCGATTAAGGCATAAATGGTGAAATGTATTCAGCAAACCATAGCGAATCAAATTTACATATGAAGAAAATACTCACGTATTTTCAGTAATGGGTTTTGGGACTCGATTTCGTCCCTTCTGGCCAAAAACTTTGGGCAACCAATAAACTAGTATATACGTATAATGATCAATAGCAATCGCCCACATCTTTTGTTGTCAGGAAGGAGGAAATAGGATCCCTTCAACCTTTTCCCCAGTGGACTCCGATCTCATGGCGTAAACTTATATCCGACCACCGCAACAGCCTCAGCAAGGCATCTCATATTCAGTTCTGTGTAGATGGAAAGCGGATTGATAGGTCATTGAATCGAATCCGGTTGTCCCTTAAATTTTTTTCTAATTTTAAAGGAAAGATTGGACATATATTATTCTAAATTGAGAAAGATCAAAGCTCGATATAGCAGTTTCTCTATCTGTGTGGTTAATTAGATAAAAGATGTAAACATGAATAGTAGAGCTACCGTATAAAGTGGAATGCTTCACATAGTGGTATAGACATCTCAAACCATGTTCTCGCCATTCAAAGTGTCTAATTTTCTTGCTGAAGTCAATTAATATTGAAATCAATGGAGAAAAAGTACAGTTTAAGTTTTAGCCTTTTTTCTCAAACGATATGACTTAAGTCTGGATTTGACACGTGATTCTTTTAATTTCGCATAAGCCGTGTCTTTTCATCCGCTTTGATTTAGCTTAAATGTAAACCCAAATTGAAGATATTTATTTTTATGTATAGAATAATGTCTAATCCTTATTTAGTTCCTGTTTAATAGGAACTTATGTCCACCTTTCTGTTAAGTCAGATCAACAAAAAATCAGCTTTATACCCAAAAGTTTATTTTTCGTTGGCTCCTAATTTTTTTACCTTTTAAATGTTGATGACAAAATAGTTTTGCAAAATATTCTATTTATTTCTTAGCAAAGTGAACGATTGGCTGGAAGATGAATATTCTTTTTAAAAGAAAAGATAACTGCATAGCAATTACTGTTTCCCATTTCCTAAAAAAAAAAACAGGAATGGATTTTCTTGTAATGGGATAGCTGCACTGGTGGATCCAGGGGGCCCTGCCCCCCACCAAGATTTTTTCTGGTGCCCTCTTTCCCTGTTTTTTTCTCTTTTTTTAGAATAAACTTGTCAATTTGGTCGATTATTGTCACCTTTGTCACATTGGCTCCTCCCCAAGATTTTTCTCGTTGGCGCCCTTTTCACTCCCCCCCCCAAGATTTTACTCTAGATCCGCCCCTGGATAGCTGTATCACTACTGCTGCCAGATTGTACCAATCAGTTACCGAGTTTGCTTTTAAGTTTCCCTGGCCAGAACTACACAACATACATATACAGCTTGTCCTGTTGGATATCGAGACAAATTTTGCTCAGACTTTACTATCCCAATCGATTGAAATTTGGCCAGTCTGGTGTAAATATCTTCAACCAAGGATACTACGAATCATGTAAGATTGAACTAAGTCTATTTGTCAATATATGTAAATTAGTCCAGAAACATACCGAAGGTTAACTATTAATTCAGAACTATTTGGCAAACGTATTGGAATCTTAATGTCACTATTTTTACAGGCAAGCAAAAAACAAAACGAATGTACGGGTGCTATTTAAATAATGACAAAATTATGCTTGCTATCAGTGCGATTTGCACTGCATTGAAAATGCGTGATGGTAATAGATTAAGGCATTCTAAGTGTGCTAATAGGTAGTAACACAGGGACATCAATTTAGGAGTGGGGGCGATATTTTTTTTTTTTTTTTTTTTAGCATTAGTCTAGTGTCTCCAAATACACTGCTGTAACGAGCAAAGACGGTTCATATTTTGGTGAAGAATACCGCTTCTATTATGAATATCGTCTGTGAGATCTTTTTGTCGATATTATGCTGTGTAAAAGGTAAAGACAACTAAAAAAAGAAACTCCAAACATTTACTCGACAAACTGAATGTAGCTGTTTTAGTAACAATTTTTATATGTTTTTTTTGTAGCAGTTTTTGTAACGGTTTTTTTCAACGGTTGTACCATAATTTCGAATCTTCTTTAAGCATTTCAAATTAAGAAACGCAACGGTGAAGTCTCTAACTGATCTGGGTCAGCAAACCTCGCATTGACCTTGCTTAAAAACACTGTTAGATAGCTGTAATTTTAGTTCTCAAAGTTTAACTTGAACAGTGCATATATGGCAAATAATAGGAGATATAAAACTTTCAACTTGTTTTTTGTATTTTAACTTATGCAGTAATTCCACTGGTAATATTTTATAGAGAATGGCTATACCTATGTTAATCTGGGCTACCTCTGATATAAGAAAACAAAATCCGGTTATGTAATTGCCATATACCATAATGGCATAACGAAAACGCTTATCATTGCCATAGATCGTCCTTGTCGGCAAACCATCTAGGGTCAAACGAAAATTAGGTCGTCTCCGAATTGGGTGGGGGGATGTGGTAAAGAAAGATTTAAGTGATATTGGAACTTTTTGGGAAGGTGTAAAGTGGGGGGCTTTTAATAGATTGGGATGGAGGGGGAGCGTGCGTGGCTGTGTTGGCCTAAGCTTGGAGGTACAGTGAGTTGTTAGTATTAGTAGTTGTATGGTCCCGGTTAATAAGGTTATTACCTTGTTAACCAAATAACGTTTATCTGGTCCTGTTTTTAGAAAAGAACCTTTTTCTTCTCAAATATGAATAGAGTATTTGCCGCTGTAGTATTTTTTGAATGTTATAATCTCCAAGTTCGCCACTATATGCTTCAAACCGTGAAAATGCACGCACTTCTGATTTCGGATTGTTTGACGAGCCCGCTGCTTGTCTATCCCTATCAGGTTTAGATAGATGGTGATGTACTATTTGCAATACAAATTGTTGGCTTTTATTCGCTTCAACAATTACTATGTGATTTCGCCCAAAAATCCCCCTAGATTAAATCAGCTCTCAAGGTATGATAATCCACTTCCACCAATTTGCGACTTAGTGAATTTTCCTGTCACATACGAAATGGACCCGTCTGTATTATGTTTGTCTGAGATTTCTTTCGTAAAATAAGTGCCCGCGGATAGGCTGACCCGAATCAATGGGGCTATTGGGCTATATAGCCCAATAATCATTGGGCTATGTAATTGCACATTAGGGGGGTGGGGGTAAAGTATCTAGATAGTGTGAAGCTAGAAAACAATTCTTACTTCATAATATGCAGAATAATTATACCTAATGCATTTTGCATGCAGACCCGTTGTATTCAGATCGGTTTTAATAATACATTACATCTAAATTACATACACTCAGAATATCACAATTACATACACTCACACAATAATACACTACAAACACCCTCTAGGACAATCTTGTTGAAGAAACATTAAATAACATCACATCACATAGTTATTGTGATATGTTAATTACATATCACAATATAATTATTAATAACAATTAATAAATAAAGTTAATTAATATTTAATAAAGCCAATTAATAACACAATATAATTATTAATATTAATAACATTTAATTACATCACATAGTGGCAGTTCTCCATTTGCCAGCCAGCATCAACTCAAATTGCCTCCAAATAATTCAATTAAAAACACTAAAACAAAACTTAAATCTCAATCTCTAGGGGAGAAATCAAGGTCTGATTTCGCTGTGAAAATTACTACTAAAATAATAAATAATTATCCGTCTTCTTTTACTTTTATTCGATATCATTTTAAAGTTCTTACTACTACTTAACAACGTCTTTTTAGGAGGTAATAAAGGTCTTTAAGACGCGAATGATTAGATATTAAAAGTAACACTAACATGTTACTTAATTCATTTTTTCTTGGAAATTTGAGTTTGGCATAAAGTTATAGGGAAATTCTCCCCCCCCCCCCAAAAAAAAAAGAAGATGCGAGGAGTAAAAAAGTTGGAAACTTATAGTATATAGGTTATTGTGTCGTTTTCTTTTATGTATTTAATGCAGTAAGATTCTTTTGAAAACCCAATTTTTACGCTTTATATAATTCTTCAAGATATCCGTCTTTACATTTTAGTGCCTTTTGGCTTTTTCTCCTTGAATATTTTTTGAAGTAATCAAATTAGTTACAAAAAAACTAACTTAGATTGCCTCCTAGATACGCCTTATTATCAAAATGACGTGAAAATACATGGCACAAGCCGGTTTGCGTTCTGTGGGCATTTTCATATAAATATTTTCCTCCTATTTTATTTGCATACTTTGACCACCTGCCAATTAGTTTTAAAACGAACAAATAAACTTTCAAATGGGAATAAATCTATTTATTTAGACAGTGAAAAAACAGGTACAAAAGTCCAGATATTTCGGTCACATATACAGCGACCGTCTTCAGTAGAAATACATTGTATTTCTAAGGAAGTGTGGTCTAAGGAAACAACACCTAATTTAAAGGCGTTATGTCGAAAATACAATTAGTTTTAGGACTGAAATTTTGTTTCTGTTCTTATTTCCGTTTTACTGTTCCTATCCTGGGACCTTTCTATTTAAATACCTTTTGACAAACATACTTTAAAAGTGGTACTTTTATTGTAAATATGGTACATAAAGTGGTACTTTTATGGTACCAACGTGGCTGCGTTGTAGAAAAATCTCACTAACAAGATTTAATCAAAAATAGTGGAAATATAATCATCTGGGCCGGAACATGCGTAATAATTATTTCATGGGTATAACTTGAAAAAAAAAAATGGGCAAACTGTATTAAGAGTGTGAGAGATATATAGTCCAAATCATAAAACGGTTTATTCGTCAGGGTAGGAACAGACTTAATAATTTGTTTCAAGGGTATAACTTGAAAAAAATAGCAACAAAAAACAAATTAGCGAACTGTATTAAGAGTATCAGAGATATATAGTCTAAATCATGAAAATGGTATATTCGTCAGGGAAGGAACAAACTTAAGAATTTATTTCAAGAGTATAACTTGAAAAAAAAAAGCCAACTGTAAGAAGAGTCTCAGAGATACATATTCTAAATCATAAAAATCTCGCAATCTGGGACCGAAATGAACTCCATCCCCATCTCCACCTACCCCTCCCCCACCGCATCTTGCGCACGTGCCAGCACGTAAATTTGTTGAAATTAAGGCAAACGAGGATAAAAACAATGGCAGTATTTGAAACTTTTATATTTTTAGGCACGCAGCTTGCATTCTCACGATTATGTTATATGGTGTGGGGACTTCAACTACCGAATTGACATGGAGAGAGACATAGTGAAAGAAACTATTTTTGAAGAGGATTGGTCCAGCATGTTGGAATTCGATCAGCTTAAGGTATGCAATTTGAAATCGTAAAACGCACAAATATATAATAAATCTCAAAATCAAAGCGAATTTTTGAAAAATTACTAAAAAATACTTGTCAAATTCAGTTTCTTACCATCTAAAACAGGAGTTCCCAACAAGGGGCAGAGGCTCCACCGGTTGGGCATGACAATATTTTGGTGGGTCACGGGCAGGACGTGCACCTTTTTACTTTAAAGCCTTAATTTTGAAATAAAAAATTTCATGTAAATGACGTCACTTTCATATGCATTTAAAGAGCAAAAAAGATACATGATAGTATTATGTATCTTATGAATGACGTTATGCAATGACGTTATGCATTGTATAAAAGATGTTGCATGCAAAAAATAATTTTCATTGGTATAAAATATGCATAGAAGACGACTCGAAAAAAAACCACCAAGTTAATGGGCTTTTAAACTTCGTTCAGGTGAATACACGTAAAATTTTGAATAACAAATTCAAATAGTATGAGAGGGGGGCATCAAGATCTTAGAAATGCCTAGGTGGGGGGCAAGGCCCGAAATAGGTTGGGAACCACTGATCTAGAGGTATGGAAGCCTTATCTCTCATAATTTCCAAAAAAAGATAATGAAAGCCTCCATCTTCAATAGAAATTTATTGCAACACAAAAAGCACGTAAAGCTGATTGTTCTGCAGTGAAAAACTGTCCAGCTCCCATATTGAAAAACTTCTTGTTTTAGACTAAATGCCTGGTGTAACCCGGATCGGTTGGTCAGGTATTATATTGCTGTTATTCTTTGATCTTCTAAAAGTCGCAGAAGCCTTTTGGTGTATTTATTTTGTGATTTTCCGTCTTTTAAATAAAGATTTCTCTCTTTATCTACAAAAATAGATAAGATAGATAATCTCTATTGTAAAATGCCTGTGGGCCATAGCAACACAAAAAAAACAAGGTCGAACATCTTAACTGACAAACAAAAGCCATAATAAAATTTAATTCCTAATTCTACATTCCAACCATAACAAGCTATCCCATCAAACATAATTTCCTATTTTTAATCCCTAAACGAATGAACTTACGCAACTGTTGAATAGCACATGCATTCCTCTCAGCCATCCACTCAATTCACTCTCAAACACTTTTTCAAAACATTCATTCCGCAACTCAGACAGCTCTTTACACTCGGATACAAAATGAAAAAGATTCTCATTTACACATCGACAGACAGGGCAAAAGTAGGGGCCAGTCGCCAACCTAAATTTTCCAAAATTTCCAAGTTTGAACCACCCCCCCCCCCCCCGAAATTTTTGACCGACTCGAAAATAAGTCGAAAATTAGTAAAACCTAGGTAAAAATCAGTAAAATTAGTCGAAAACTGTGTCAAAAATTAGTACCCCCCCCCCCAAAAAAAAAAGTCAAAAATTAGTAAACCCCCCCCCCCTGAACAAAAATCCTGGATACGGCCCTGCCTGTAAGCTAATGGAAAATGCGAAGTATCATTTCATTTTTAGGCTGAAGGATAGGTCAGGTGCTTAATTTAAGACCGTAAAGGGATGTATTTTTGTAAAACTTCTATCATATTTGGTTCTCGAGATATTTTGTTTTCTGTGTCAAAATGCAATGCAACCTCTGTCCTCACTCACAATAGTCAGTGGGAAACTTTTTTTTTTTTTTTTTTTTTTTTTTTTATACATCAAAATTGATTCGCTGTATCTTTTACACCTATACAACCATCCTTGTACCAACAACTGGTCCTTCGTGAGAATCAATAATCCAAAACACAGTTTTTTCTTTATCTGCTCTTATCTAAAACTAATACTGTGTTCCGTTTTTAGTCTTGAAAATTAATACAGTCACTCTGTCGGCAAATCCGTGTCATAAACACGTCCAATGCGGGCAGTGCTTCAATTATCTTCGGAAGAAAACTGGGTTCTCCGGAATCTCCCTGAAAGTTGACGTTCGTTAATACACGAACGTTAACGTCCAAGTCCCCTCGTTTTTGCAGTTATGGTTATCAGCCTCGCTAAGGAATTTCTTGACAGTAAAGGGAAATTTGACGATGACGATGGCGTGACGGTCGCTTAAACGTGTTTAATAGTATATTTTTATATAAATATATTTTTTAAGTTTTACTTTTTTTTCAATATTTTTACGTGGTATGAGCCTTTTTTTATTGATGAATTATGTATTCATTTTGTCAAATTAATTTTGCATTGTTTAGCCAGCTTTAAGTGTATTGTTATTTTTAAACTTTTTTTCTGTTGTTGAACTGCTTTTGTTTTTGATCCCAAAATTTAAATTCGGATCTTTGAGGCTTGTCATAATCATTTTTTTTTTTTTTTTTTTTTTTTTTTTAACACGAAGTATTAATCAACAATTTTTGTTGATGTTGATTTTTTAGAATCCAGTTTCTTACAGCGAAATTTAGGGAAACTCCAAAAAATTTAGAAATTTTTCATTTCAATTGAGAAATGCAGTTACATGGGAAACAAAATTCGGGTAATTTTTGGTGCATTACATCAGCCTTAAAAACTTGAAAAGTAATTTTTTTATTTAAATATTCAAAATATCGCTTTTTAAAATACAACCTTAACAGAAATGTTGCCTATTTTCCCTCAAAGTATGGGGAATTCTTATTTTTGGACTTTTGGTATAGTAGTTCAAGCGACCCCCCCCCCCCCTAGAAAAAAAAAAGCTTGGGTACGGGTTTGGTAAAATAGTTAATTCAAGAGAAGTGACATGATTAAGGGTATATTGATTGTATGAAATGCTTAAATTTTTTATAGGCTAATCAGAATCGTGGTCTGGTCTTTCAAGACTACATAGAAGGTGAAATTAACTTCCCTCCGACATACAAATATGATCTTTTTTCTGATGACTATGATACAAGTGAAAAGTGCCGAATTCCAGCGTGGACTGATCGTGTTTTATTAAGACGAAGGAAGTTTGGAGATATAGGTTGGTTAAATTTTGTCCTAGAATCGTTGCTTATCAATCTTTGGCCTAGACCTCTAGGCCCTATTTTACACCCTTTTCTAGACCTCTAGGCCTTATTCTACACCCTATTTTAGACCTCTTGGCCCTATTCTACACCCTATTCTAGGCCCTATTTTAGACCTTTAGGCCTTATTATACGTCCTATTTCAGATCTCTAGGCCCTATTCTACACCCTATTCTAGGCCTTATTCTACACCCTATTCTAGGGCTTATTCTACGCCCTATTCTAGACCTTTAGGCCCTATTCTACACTCTACTCTAGACTTCTTGGCTCTATTCTACACTCTATTGTAGACCCTATTCTAGACCTCTAGGCCTTATTCTACACCCTATTCTAGACCTCTTAGCCCTATTCTACACCCTTTTCTAGTTTCTATTCTACACTCTATTCTACACTCTATTCTAAACCCTATTCTAGACCTCTAGGCCTTATTCTGCACCCTATTCTAGAGCTCTAGGCCCTATTCTACAGTCTATTGTAGACCCTATTTTAGGCCCTATTCTAGACCTCTGAGCCTTATTCTACATCCTATTCTAGACCTCTAGGCCCTGTTTTAGCTTGCAAAATATTATCTACAATTTCAAGCTGTTTTCCTTGGAGAAGCCATATATTTCTTTACCAGTTATACGTTATTATGATAATAATATAGATTAAGAAGATGAAATCTATGAAGTGACAACCACTTGAACCTCGACCTGCCAAAATTTCGTTTTACGTATCGGTAGATGCAGCGATTTTACCATCTCAATTCTTAAGGTACATTCAAAAGGAATAAAGTAAATAGAATGACAGGGTTAATGAAAATAAATTATAATACTGACAGAATATATAACCGTTTTTTTATAATGTTTAGTAATTGCAGTGGTTTAGCCACACGAAACAACGGGTGACTCCTTGTCAATTTTATCATTCGATTACAGCTGGCTGGTAAACAGGCTATTGTAAAGTAAGAGATGGCTTAATTAGTGATTTTAAATGCAAAAGAACAAATTAACTATAAAAAATAATCATGTCAAGTTTGAGCATAAATAAAGGGCTGCAAAGTGATTTCAAACCTTTTGGTTTTCCCTTTATTTATAATTAAATGTCTGTTTTTACTTTTTTTTTTTCATTTCTCCGTGGCCAAAAGTTTTTTTTTTAAATGAACATCTCTAGAAATAGATCCCTCCTCCGAAATAAATTCATGCCTATGTCATCTTAAGCTTTTTCTGCTACCAAGATGATATTATCTGACAAAACAATATAAAACGAAAATACTACGGTAATGTTCAACTCGTTGACAGGACCAGATGTACCAATAGGCCTACTTGGCGCGGGCCTAGGGGCGCACAATGTAAGGAGCGCAATAAATTATTACCGAGGGATTTTTTTTTTTTAACAAAAACTGGACTTATATTATTCATCGTCAAAGTGCCTTGTGCACTCCGCTGCCGCGCTGCCTATTCACAGAAAAGTAATTTCAAAACCTCACAGGTATTTCATGGCCACTTATAAACTGTCAGATGTCTCCCGAGAATGGAAGCTCTCTCTTTCATTACTGTTGGCTCGTCAGTTGCCTTCTGTTTAGTGCTTCCCCTATCCCAGAACTTCCGGGGATATCCCCGAAAATCTCGTAAAAAACGGAGCGGCAAAAGCGCTTTGGCCTAGAAGTGTCAAAGCTTTAAATCCGGCCCTGCTCATTGACATATGATTTAAGAGTGTGTTGGGCACGCGTCTGGGAAGGGGACCAGAGCCTTCGCCCTTGTGAAATAAAAAACTGGCTTTATTGTTTTGCATGCATTTTGCTTCCATCTGGACTTAAAGTTAAAAGGTAGAAGATACACGGGTAAAAAATAGATGTCACTGGTATAAGAATGGCTGCGAACCATAACAAATTGAACGAACATTTTCAAAGGCGACATCCTATTCTGAAACCAATTCATTGGATAATTGGAAGTTTTTTTATGTTTAGAAACTGTGCAATGTCATAGCAGTGAATGTCCTGGATGGTGCGATCGACAATAACTCCTCTTTCCTGATGCCAGCATGCCAAAATCTGTTGGGAAAATTTAGGCCGACTCACTGAATGACTGAAAATCGCTCTGTGTTGACAAAAAGCGGTTTCCTCTGAATTATAGTAGTGGATGGCGTGGATAATGCACAGCAACTCTTCTCTTTTCGAGCTACCCTACTGAGGTTTATTGTGCAAAATGGATGAAAAATGGGCAAAAGTCTATTGGGCAGAATGGATGAAAAATGGGCAAAAGTCTATTGGGCAGAATGGATGAAAAACGGGCAAAAGTCTATTGGGCAGAATGGATGAAAAATGGACAAAAGTCTATTGGGCAGAATGGATGAAAAATGGGCAAAATGGCAGCCTTTCGAAAGTAACAAAGCTGTTTCCAGAAAAGGTCTAGACCATGTAAAAGTTATCAAATGGTAAAAGTAGTTAAATCCGGTCGATCTTGTTAGTCAAATCCACCAGTGATTTGGTTTAGGGTTCTCAGACGTGCTTAATTTGATCGTATATTTTTGTCAGGATTGCACTCCTCTTGGGTAACGTTTCCGTCCTTCATTGTAAATTTATATATAACGACTGCCACAATAAGTGGTATTCAGCACTACTTGATCGTCTATATTCTGTAAAATTGGGTGCATATAAAGAAAACGGTTGCTTCCATTCCCTTTTTTCGAAAGATTTTGTTTTCCGAACCAACAATAGTAGTCTACTGCAAGTATCATTTATATATTACTGTGCCTCTTTAAATATGTGACAAACATACCTTTTTCTCCATATAGAGTCCAAATATATATATATATATATATATATATATATATATATATATATATATATATATATATATATATATATATATATATATATATATATATATATATATATCAGACATATTTAATATTTGATAGTTTATCTGACAGACTTGCAAGATACATTTATCTGTTAAAAGAGCAAGTAGTTTTTTTGGAACTTACAGCTAGTTCCTTATTTATTTTAGGAGCTACCTTACCGCAAGCAAAATCAGGTACCGAATATGTCATGTTTACTGAAAGAAAGCATTTAAATCTAAAAAAAATACATGCTACATTTCCTTTTGGAATGTTGCGCCTCAACTGTGGTAAATATGATTGCAACTGTACTCTTATTTTAAAGTTCGTGTCGTTTAATTAGTATCTCCAGTGACAAAAGTTCTATCGTTCTTATAAGAAGAACTATCATTAAATGTCGCATTTTTTTTTTCTTTTTTTGTCACACAATTATCTCTGCGAAAATTCTTAGTTCGATTTTGTTTAAACTGATGACGGTACTTGTGTGATAAACCCTACCGCTCAAGGGGTTCATTCATTGACGCATTATAGAACCGGTTTTTTTTCGTTAGTTTCTTTCAGCTTAGCGTGAGACAAGACAAAGAGAAGTGACAGAATAGATGTAAAATATACAATTTGGGCTATATATTTGCACCTTAGGGGGGGGGATAAAGTATTTGGACAGTGTGAAGTTCGAAAACAATTCTTACTATAGTCTGGTCGCCAGGTGTTGAAAATGTGAAGCATATCACGACGGAATGGGACTGGTACGAGAATCAGCCTCCCCCCGCCCCTCCCCTAAATCGACCATGCTGATTCGAAAAATATCAACGGCACTCGCTTGCGAGGGGTGGAACACTCCGAAACCTGAAATTTTAGTATATTTTGATGTTTCATGCAAGAAAATGCATCTTCCGCTAAGTTTGAAGTGTAGTTTTCCACTCAAATACGAGATAGAAATGCCTAGAGGCTGTATAATGTCTTCATAACAAACTAACACAATCAGTTAGAAAAAATGGCAGCAATGATGAAGGTAAAGAAAAAAAAAACAGAATTAACACTATTTATTTAATACTCACATTCCCCAATTCATTACGGTTTTTTTCCTAGTATCCTTTTATTTCAAGTCACGCACATCTATTCTTCGTCTGAAGAAGCCTTGGCCTGGCCGCACTTCCCACAACAAGAGCACAAAATATCGCAATCACTATCTGAACATGGACATTTTTGACCACAAGATTTACACTTGTATTATGGCGAAGTTTTCTGAATAGTGGATGGCCAAGCAGGAAGGGTTAATTTTAATGGGTATTATGCATCTGTCCTTCATCTCCCATCCTAAATCAAGCGGCCTGCAGGATAATGGACCACTGGTAAATGCACTTTATCGTATGTAAGGCAGAGGAGTCGTCGGTTGGAGACAGGCTCTTCAGAGTTTTCAGGCGAGGGAACAAGTGAACGCGGAGGTCATTCAAACACGAAAGTTCGTCTGATTTTCTGTATGAAATGATCAAAATCTCGCAACACAGCTTCATAATATCTTCCTCAAGCTCAACTACCGTAAAACCACCATACAAGGGACACTTTTTTTGTGTTTTTTGTCAATTTTTCCTCAACTATTCATTGTAGAATAATGAAACTTATGCCATTGGATACATCTGAATGAGAGGAAAACTAGAGCAGAATCCGCGATTTTTTTTTATCATATCAATTTTTTTTATTTTTTTTTTAAGAGGTGTCCCTTGATTGGGCCCAGTTTCCAATCTAGGGACAGTGACTTGAATCACATTGTTAGACCTTGTTTTTACTGTTTAAATTATCAAGGGACACTCAATATGTTTTAAAAAAAAGGTTTATTTTCATTTACAGGAGCAATATATGACACTTTTGCTTATAGACTAAACTTTTAGACCACAAGGTTCTTCCAAAACAACTTCAAGTTTCTTCCAAAACAACTTAAAAAAAAATCAGTTAAATGTGGTGAATCACATAAATTATGGTATCTTATGCACTTTGAATCACATAAATTATCTTTGGCACTGATCTAGTTAATTGGAAAACTTCCAATGTCTTGGAACTTCAGAGCCCCTCTGTGAGTCAATTCTGGAGGCTGGAGAAATTTTATAATGTCAGACTTTCTGAATGTGGCCTTGTCCTCCTCTGCCGGGAATGCAAAGTAAGGTGAGGTGGTCTTCCTTACAAATTCGGCCGTGACTTTCCCATGCTGCACTTCACTGACTCTCCCAATGTAAAGCTTCTGGCTTTTGTTCTTCCGAGTGTCACTGGGGTCCTGGAAGCTCACTATAACCCAGGATCCAATAGTCAATTTGGCGTCTCTTTCTGGTTCTTCTCTGTCAACTTCTGGTTCTGTCCCCGAGCCAGAAGAACTTGAGCCTTGCAAATTGTAATTCTCAAGTTCAGCACTGGTGCTGCAGTCTTTGTTAAAATAGGTTACTAGATCGTCATCATTTTCTTTCCTTGAATTGCTTGTCTTTATAACTTTGTTTCTGATTTGCGCCAAGCTTATTCGGCTGATTTTCTGATCATACACACCAGTTTTCTTTTTTCTAGGATTAGCCGTTTTCTTCTCTTTGGCAGAACGTGACTGTGTGATAGGTGGGAGATCAACTGGTGTGTCTACTGGCATTGAGCACTCGGTACCTGATTCTTCAGATGACTGTTCCCCGGTTGTGCCAGTATCCCTTCCTCTGACACTCCGGCCGGCAGGCTACCATTAGCCTTTTTTTCTGCCATGGCCTGCTTCGTTATTGTTTCCATCTGCCAAACCCAAGGACTCCTCAGGACCAAACCTGATTTCTCTGAGATAAGAAACAAGACGGTCTTGAAGTTCATCACAGTTTTTGTCAGTCGGGTCACCAGGTGGCAGACGAGCAAGCACTATTTCTGGCTTAAACGGATAGATCCCGCACTTTTCAAAACCAGCTCTGAGGTTTGTTGGAGCATTTGCTTCAATTGACCTGAGAAGAGTGTTTAGCAGTTTCGGAAACTGAGTTTTTTCAACGGCACTTAAATTTCTTCCTGGTCCCATCTTCCACTTGTCTAGAATTTCTCTCCACTTCCGTTTGAAGGGAGCAAAAAATGCAACATCAAGTGGCTGCAGAAGATGAGTTGCGTTTGGTACAAGGAACTTGAAAAGAATGTTGTTTTCCTAACATAATCTGACTACTTCTGGGGACAGGTGGGATGAGAGATTGTCACCAATAAGTACTTTTTCCCTGATAGCCGATGACAGTAGGGCAAAATAATCTTTTTGAAGTAATCTTCAAAAGTGACGCCATCAAACCAACCAGACCTTGTTCTGTTGTACCTTGCACCGGTTGGGCCGCCGATGGTCCAGGCATCATACAAATGGATTGCCCTGTAGCATACATAGGGAGGCAGCACTAACCACTTGCTGTACCTGTCATCATTAGCGAAACACTCGCTTTTGAGGAGTTCATAATCTTTTCTGGATACTTAGTGCCGCGTTTCACAATCACTTTTTTCTTCCCTGGCTCATCAGTCAGATTTGTCTCATTATAGTTTATGATATTTTGAGGAGGAATTCCTTCTGTGTCTTTAGCATATTCCTCGAAAAAATCCCTAACCATAGCATGATTCACTTTTGCTCTAGCTCTTTTTATGTTTGAGGCCATTCTCTCTGACAGTTCGCCACTGTTTCTTTCTAGAAATTTTTTCGCCCACCGCAGGCCAGGAATATTGTCCTTGAATCTGCCAGATGATCTTCCTTGGCGATCTAGGTGATACTTCACAAAACACCTCAAGTCAAAAGCTGTCATGGGATAGCCCATCTGTCCACAAGTCACCAAGCTTTTCACAAGTTCTTCCTCTTGAAACTCGTCAATCTCAGGAGGTCTTCCCATCTTTAAGATTTTATGACCCTTTTTTCTTGCACTATGATGTCTATAGAGGACACTTTTTGGGATGTCAAATTTATCACCAGCTTCCCTATAAGAAATTCCTTCGTCAACAGCAGCTAGAGCACGTTCTAGGGCATCCTTGTCCACCTGCTTCCTTCTTACGCTCATGTCCCTTGATTGAGCACTTTACAACCTGAAAAAGACAGATTTTAGTAAAAAATAAAAAAAAAAATTAGAAACTAAACCTTTTCCTTAGAAAATTGGTTACAGTCATCCTTAACAATATAGCTATCCGTCTAGCTAGCTCTCAGCTCCGCTTCAGTCGTTCAGTTGTAGCACCAGACAACACTTCCAGGCCTAAAAAATAAATCAAAATTGCCCGCTCTTGCTTTTTATTTTTTTTTAACTCAAAAAATCACTAAATTAAACAAAATATGGCACAATTCTATGTAAAATGAATAGGCTTACTGACAGTAATTTTAGTTTGGCAGTATCCTTGAAACTTCTCCACATATCTTGGCCTAAGCAACTTTCCTGGAAAAATGTCCCTAGATTGGGCTGCGTCCCTTGTTAGGTGGTTTTACGGTACTCAGTCGACTTGTTCCAAAATCTGGACTGTAAGAGCAAATATTTGAGGGAACCACGGCACAGCTGCTCAGAAGCTCACAGTATCACATCCAGTGAAACAGTGCAAAAACGCAATTGAATTCACTAGAGACGATGGGAGTTTATTTGCAAGTTTAGTGATCGAAATGACTTTATCCTGCCAACGAACCAAAACGTTAGGGGTGGCATGGCTTTGCTTTTCAATCGTCTTAAAAGACTGAGGCAAAATGGCCACAATGTCTGTGTCATTCGCTTCCGCCATTACATCCGTGCACCGCATTCTGGCACAGAAACCCGTGTGAAGAGCGAAACGGGTATCCGCATCTTCACATATGCTGCTCTGTTCATTGACAAATCTCTCGCAGTTTACAGCCTGGTTACTCGGAAGCAGCTGAACTACTCCAGTTCTATCTGCAAATCCTGATAGGTACACTGGAAAAGCAAGGGCTTTGCGGTCAATACCGGTCCAAAGGTAAAACATGCATTCTATAAGCTTTGCTTTTATTGGGATAAAAAGCATGATAGAGTCCCAGCTGTCGAGAACCAGATTCGGTCGAACTGAAAAGGATTTTTCGGGCCTGTTTCCACGCCGTTCATGGCAACCACTAATGTCTTTCAAAGAAACGACTTCACAACCCTCAATGTCTTTAAATAGTCCATTCATAACGGCCTGCTACAACATCCAGCTGAGTTGTCTGTTTGGAAAGTTTCCCTAGGAGATTCGTAAAAGTCCTTTTAGCAAATTCTACTAAAATTTCATTCCTCCTAGAAGGTCGGCCTCTTATAAAGGGCATACAATCAACAATAACTCTCACACTTGCTGCCTCTTGGAAACTCGGTACTTCAGCTGGCGGTACTTCAGACTTTTCTTAAACCTCAACAAAATAATTTTTCTTCAGTTCCTTCAGTCACAATCAGATGCCAGACTTTAACCGAATGAAGTTACAAAGGACTCACTTTTCCTGCATTTTCAGTTTTTCAAATTGGTGTATTGGCGTCATTACTACTTATTCTATGGAGGGGGGGGAGACAAATACATACTGTTAAAATCACAACTAAGCCATCTATATAATGAAAAAAAACGTCTGAAATAATGAAAGTTTACTTTTTTGGGATAAAAAATTGTTAGGAAAGAGTAGTTTCTGCCGTAAAGTGGCACTAACTTTGAAATAATTCGCTAGAAAGTGTATATGCCTTATATTTGCCTCTTGGATACACATTTTAGAGAATCAAATAACTTAAAACGGAGCATTGTGCCTTGAAGGGTCCAAACTTCAAAAAAAAGTCAATAGTAGAAACTCTCTTTTGTTTTTTGTTTATATACTAATGAACCGACTAGGTGAACGGTCAGAAATAAAATTTTCTTGCATGAAGGTACCTCAAAAATTATAGGATTTACCACTAGTTCATCCATTTTTCTTTGTATTTGCTTCTCAGAAAATATGGAGAGAAAATTGTAAGGAACGAAAATGTAAGGAAAGAAAATAACCTTAGAAAGCAATACTATGAAGTGAAGCGCCAAGGCTTTTCTGATGACCATTAAGGGCAATCAATTTCACAATAGAATAGAATTTTCAAATCTAGGATTTCAGAACTGTCATTTTCGTCTTTTAAGGTCAGTATGCCACGAAGCAGCAGAATTTTTTAATTTAGCACTAAGAAGTATCTTTTTCCCTTAGAGTTTTCGGTACTTGTCAATTAGCTGGAACCCACGCGATATATTGTATACGGAAGGTGCTTAAGAAACTAGTCAAACGGGTATCTCAATAGAGAGTTGGATTGCAAACCGTTGTTTGTCGTTGCGTTTACAATGTTTAAACTATTGTTTTTTTGGGGTCTAGGGGGATGGGGGGAAGGTACCTAGGTTAGGTTAAGTTACGTATTTAATATATGCTATGCTTTAAACCCCCCCACAAACACCCCCACCCCCTAATATGCAAATATATAGCCCAAATTTTTTTCTAAACTATTATATTTTCATCATGTTTTGTTTTATTTCATTAGCATTAACCAAACTTGACTTCTTATGTGGGTTCCGGCTAATTGACAAGTACCGAGTTTTCTTTTTCATACTTTTTTGTGGTTACACAAGCTAAAATTAGCCTGGTATTACAAAATGATTAGCCAAATCACAACCAAATTTTTGGATCACAACCATGTTTAAATCACAACCATGTTAAATCACAACCAAATTTGATGGAACTACAAGATCTACCAATTTTGGCTATTAACAGGAACCAAATCAACACGCTAAATCACCAAATTCGGAAATGGACGAAGATAAATAACAATCTGACGAAAAATTTACTCAATGGTCAAAAACTTAGGGTTAACACACCCCTCCCCAACCCCGGGATGCTGCTGCTCCCATCACCACCCATTAGTTTGCAGTAGGAGTTCTTTGTCCCTAAAGACTCTCCATTCAAGCTTTCCACAGCTGTCACTGTGGGAATTGAATTTTATTAGGGTTACATGCTGAATTTGTGGAATATCATCACATATTGTAATTTAGTTGGCAGATAGATGTTGGCCAAGAGAATGGGAAACTAGTAAGACTGGAAACTCTAAGCTCCATTAAAAAAAAAAAAAAGAAAGCCATCTAGCAATATCTAGACTGAACAATACCGTCCTTTGTATAGCTCTAAATAATTACTTCCTGTATAGCTATATTCCCCCTACTATATCTTAAAAATCTTTAATTATCAAAGCTTAGCTAAAAAATATTTGCAACATTGGGCACTACCACCAAATTACCCACAATTGTATTGTCCAACAGTGTGTCTGCTCGCAATTTGGTGAATTTGGAATATTTGAACCATTATATTTGAACCATAACCATATATTGGAACCATTGTGAGATAGCTAAGAAATAAACATACCATTCAATTCAGTCTTTTGTCTTGATTCGGTCTTAATACTAAAGCAACAGAACAACAGCAGTCAAAACAACACATAGGAATAGGATGCCTGAAAATGAGGTCTGAAACCGGTTTTTGCAGCTTTTGCTCGCTTGATAGCACTTTTTGGGGAATCTAAAGTTCAGATCCAAATTTAATAGACTTGCCCCCCCCCCCGCCCTCTTGTTTTAAAGTGCCGTTTTTATTTTCGGTATCAGCGTTTTTAGGCTATCTTTTGGTATATGTTTCATAATAACTCCATTCCGTCATACCACCTTCTTGAAATAAGCGAGATAGCCAAGCCTGGTGCCCGGGCTGCTAAATAATATGCAGAATAATTGTACCTATCACATTAGGCATACAGCCCCTCTATACTTTACCCCACCCCATCCCCCCTACTGTACAAATAGCCCCCCCCCCCTAATAGCCCGAATTTGTTTCCAAAGTATTATATTTTATCATACTTAGGTATATTTAATTAGGATTGAACGTCAGAGAAACATATTAGAAGAATACTAGGTAGGGGGTATATCATACAAGTACCCTGATGACAAAAGAAAGAAGGAAGTTAATCGAATTATTTACCTAATAAATTTGTCATTAAAAATTAATCAAACAGGCCCTGATTGGTCCCCATGCAAGGTAGTCTTTTACGGAAGAGCTGAATTAAAACAGAGTGACCACCGTCCCGTCATTGCTACATTCGATGTCGATGCTCTTCGAGTTGATGAAGACGCCAGAGAGGATGTTATCTCGGATATCATAAGAAGAGTGGGCCCCCAAGATGGTACCGTTGAAGTTCAAGTAAGTAATGGAACTTAATCTAACTCAAAACATGTGTATGTATCGACGGCGCGTTCAGACCATATTTCCTTGAGGCTAAAAAATCTGGAAAGGTTTGAAATATAACTCATTTGTAGTATCGATTTAGCTAAAAAAGCTAAGAAAAAAAAATCTAATCCAAAATTTTAATGTTCTCTTTGACACAAAAACTCAGGCCGAATCATTGACTTACGGATTTGGCCGGTATCTCCCCCCAAAGTGTGCATCTATAAAAATCCCAAACTCCTTGTTTTTTTTATGTTTATATGTTTCTTTTTTTTTACAGGTTATGCTCAAGTTTAACCCGTAGTGATAAGTTTCGTAATTTTTCGTGATAAGTTTTGTAAATATTCGAAATTTATTTTCGAAACCTAGTGTCCTAGTCGCAAGGGCATATTCAGGATTTTTGTTCAGGGAGGGGGGTAGAAAAAAACTTTTAAAACGCACGAAAAATGTGTTTATATGCATTTTTTTACGTTTTTACGAGTCGGAAATAAACTTGTAGGGGTTCAAACCCCCCCTCCCCTGGATACGGCCTTGCCTAGTCCTTTTCTTTTATGGTATGTACTGGACCATCTTCCTCTTTACACCTCTTCTTTTTTCGCCTTGCCCGTTCCTTTCGAATAAATCGATATAAATCATAAATAGGTGCCTAAATTTGTACTATATCCGAGGATGGACTCGGCGCTAGCAATGTTTTCACTTTTTATCCTTAGATGTGGCTGGTGGTTTCAGACCCTTATATTCTTAGAGCATTTATAGTCTAAGAATGTGAAACTTCATTGTTTATAAGTCAACTTTCATAATCATCGTTTACGTTCGTTTATTACTACTACTACTAACAACTCACTACAGCACCAAGCCGCCTGAGGCCAACACAGCTACACAGGGTCTTCCTTCATCCCAATCTATTCAAAGCCTCCCTCTTTACACCTTCCCAGGAAGTTCCCATTCCCCTTAATCTTTCCTTATGACATCCTCCCACCCCAACCAAGGACGACCTGCTTTTCATTTACCCCTAGGCGGTTGGCCGACAAGGACAATCTCTTGCAATCTGTCATCCTTCATCCGCAGAACATGTCCTAGCGTACATCCTACTATTTGAGATACGGTTAGTCGTTCGGTTTGAAATTTGGTAGGTTCTTTTACTTTACCATTATTATGACTATCACTTGACTATAATTACCACTTGACTAAGACTATGACGTTTACATGACTATCACCTGACTATCATTATGCTAGTGATTTAATACCGCCCCGACTCTTCAGCTCCAGGTTCGCTTATGTTTTTAAATCTCGATTAGATCCTAGATCGTTTTCGTTGATTTTTTGTAGTGTCAGACAAAGTTCCGACAGACGGAGATAAATTTTTCTAGGAGAAAACGACCAAACAATGTCCATATATAAATTTGTTCATTTGGGGAAAGGTGAATTCTCCGACTAAATTTATTTCAAAAATTTCACTAAATTTATTGAAAAGCGGACTCTATGCAATATCTGTTAAAAAGAATTCTAAAAGAAATACATGGTATAAGCCTAGAGTTTTACCAGTACATAAGGAAGCATGTTAAGAAAACAATTCTTACTTCAACATATGCAGAATAATCCTAGTTTACACATTTTGCAGGAGAGAACCTTTATCTTCACTTCTTTTACTGCTTTACAATTTTTTTTAACAAAATTCTGAAAATAAACATGGATTCAACTGCATTTTTCCATTTTCAAATAATCTATATATATAATTAAACGCCATCAGTGCCATCTAATACTTCTCACAAAAACATTAATAGACAAATACTCATAAATTAAGCTAGGTTAGATTAGTTAGATGGCAGTTGGGTGTTCGTTTATAAACGTTATTCAAGACTTAGAGAATACACAAATATTTGAAAATATGATAAAAAACTGAAAATACAAGGGAAATAGTAAAGATAAAGCTTCTCCCCCTAAAAAATATGTTAACTAGGATTATTATGCATATTATGAAGCAAGAATTGTTTTCTAAACATGTTCCCTTATGTACTGGCAAAAGCCTAGTCTTATACCAAATACATTAATATGAGAAGCAAATTGTGCATGTGATTCGAAACAGAAGCGATCCGAACATTTGCTCAGGAAATTTCAGGTTTTGCATTGGACGACAGGAAATCACGCTGCTTAAGTAATAATTGACTCCTACACAGCTGCCTCTTTTTTACATTTCCTTTTTTTATTTAATATTTATTATTAACAAAAAAGTTAACATAAACACATCATCTCCAAATACCAAAGTATTACATGAAGGAGGGATAATCAAACAAATCTACAAAAAAAGACAATTTACATTAACCTCAGAAGGGATTTAAAATAAACTAAACAAAATATAACTACAACATCATGTATCCTCTTACCCCTAACTTAATACTCTACTCCTTAACACTTATTGATCCAAATAAAAAAACTAATATTAACGATTTAATACCATTTTATTCTATCAATTATATATCCTATTAATATTCTTCAATTAATATTTTTGAAGGGGATTAACGGGAGAACATTATGTTCTTCCAGTTTTCTGTATTCCATTTCAATTTATTTTGGTTGGTACTTTGTTTTCTGAATGGACCTTGTGGTCCATACATGGTTTTGTTCAATGAATCCATGCCATATAGTTTCTAAGCACTTTGTTGATTTCACAATCCTTTCAGGTGATTCCGGAGATGGACCCTTCAGTAGCTGATGAGGGATTTATAAATACTTTCAAAACTGAAATGAATATGTGTGGAGAAATTGCTGTGATGAGACGTACCCAAGGGGGAAAAGTCTGCATTACATTCAAAGAAGGATTTGGTGCTCTGGCTGCCTTTAAATACCATGGGAAAGAGGTTTGTCTCCGTTCCTATTTAGTTACTGATGATCTGAATTATGTACCTCTTTCAGGGAAAAGAGGTTCATCTCTGTCCCTTTTTAATTTCCAATGATGTGAAATATGTACCTCTTCCATGGGAAAGAGATTAGGCTCTATTCCTTTTTAGTTACCAATAATTTGAATTACGTACCACTTTCCAACCTCTCTTCCTATTTCGTTACTAATGATCTGATTTTTGTGCCTCTTTCAAACCTCTTTAATGGGAAAGAGGTTTATCTCTATTCCGTTTTAGTTACCAATTATTCGAATTATGTACCTCTTTCAAACCTCTTTCTTGGGAAAGAGGTTTTTCTCTACTCTTTTTTAGGTATCAGTGATCTGAATTATGTGCCTCTTTCATAGGAAAGAGGTTTATCTCTATTCATTTTGGTTACCAATGATCCTAATTATGTACATTTTTCCAACTTCTTTCATGGGAAAGAAGCTTATCTCTTTTCTTTTTTTAGTTACCAATGATCTGATTTCCGTACCCTGTAGATACTCCTTTTTAGGTATCAGTGATCTGAATTATTTGCCTCTTTCATAGGAAAGAGGTTTATCTCTATTCAATTTTGGTTACCAATGATCCGAATTATGTACCTTTTTCCAACATCTTTCATGGGAAAGGGGTTTATCTCTATTCCTTTTTAGTTGTCAATGATCTAAATTATGTACCTCTTTCCAACCTCTTTCTTGGGAAAGAGGTTTATCTCTACTCCTTTTTAGGTATCAGTGATCTGAATTATGTGCCTCTTTCATAGGAAAGAGGTTTATCTCTATTCATTTTTGGTTACCAGTGATCCTAATTATGTACCTTTTTCCAACTTCTTTCATGGGAAAGAGGCTTATCTCTATTCTTTTTAGTTACCAATGATCTGATTTCCGGGCCCTGTGTACCGATTTGTGCATACATAAATGTCTGTAGACAGGAAGAAATTTCCATAAGAATCGTCGGAGATCTATCACTCAGTCTAGAAATTTTTAAGCTAACTTTAAAATTTTTCCTCTTTTTGTCTAAGAACGAAATACTTAGAGTTTTGAAGCCTTGTGACCCCAAAAAAAAATTGAACAAACGCATATTTATGTATGGAAATGGGTCTAAGTCGATGTCATCTTTTTTATATTTTTATCTCTGTTTTTGTTATGTGATTTTAAATTAAATCATCATGGCATGATGGGGGGGGGGTCCGGAAAAAAAGGCCAAAAAAGTGTTTTTAGGTATCCTAAGGAATCTTAACCTCTCCCAATATCAAATCCGTTATCATACTAATGAATTCGTAGTAAGATTAGGGGATAGGGAATTTTTTAGTCAGTTTCTTTTTTGTAAAGACGATACAAGATACTTTTCAAAACCCAGGACGCCCCTGGGCAACTGGATTTTCAAAGGTTGAACACAGTCAAATCGTCTGCAAACTTGACCACGGTCAACTTTTTTACAAATTTTATTTAAATTAGAACAGCCACAGGATCTATCTAGCTCTCTATGGAGAGCAGCACCAATAATTTGAACATGGCACCATTCGAGAGAACTACGGCTGTTCACGGGAAGAAGACTACATAAGGACGATGAATTTTGAGGCTCATGTATAACTGTTTTGCGGTCTAAATAATCAAATAATTTACTTATTAAAAAAAAAGCTCTGAATCTTGTAACTTTTAAACAATGGCGTAGCTAGGGGAGCAAGAGGGGACGGCTATTCTGGAGCGTGGCCTCTGAGGAGGCACCAAACTGACGTTTTGTTTATTAATATTATGATCTACTTATATTGTTGTAACAATGGCGATAGTGGGGGGACCGACATTGGCCCCTACTATGCCTCTGTTTTAGATCAGTCATTGGCCAATTGTTCTGATAACCCCAGATTTGATTCTCTTTTATTACATTCAGTTGCGAATTGTGCTGACAACACCAGCTATTACTCTGTGTTATAACTTTCATTGGACCCTAGTGCTGACAACCCCTGATATGCTTCTGTGGTATCTCAGACATTGGCCCCTTGTGCTGAAAACCCCTGCTATGCCTCTGTTTTATACCAGACATTGGCCACTTGTGCTGAAAACCCCTACTATGCCTCTGTTTTATAACAGACATTGGCCCATTGTGCTGAAAACCCCTGCTATGCCTCTGTTTTATAACAGACATTGGCCCATTGTGCTGAAAACCCCTGCTATGCCTCTGTTTTATAACAGACATTGGCCCCTTGTGCTGAAAACCCCTGCTATGCCTCTGTTTTATAACAGACATTGGCCCCTTGTGCTGAAAACCCCTGATATGCCTCTGTTTTATAACAGACATTGGCCACTTGTTCTGAAAACACCTGATATGCCTCTGTTTTATACAAGACATTGGCCACGTGTTCTGAAAACCCCTGATATGCCTCTGTGTTCTAACATACATTGGCAAATTGTGCTGAAAACCCCTGCTATGCCTCTGTTGTATAACAGACGTGGGCCCCTTGTGCTGACAACCCCAGCTATGCCTCTGTTTTCTAAAAGACATTGGCCAATTGTGCTGAAAACCCCTGCTATGCCTCTGTTTTATAACAGATATTGGCCCCTTGTGCTGAAAACCCCTGCTATGCCTCTGTTTTATAACTATATGTAGGCAATAGGTTTTGCCGTTAACTTATCTAACACCAAACTGGTTTGTATCAATCCTACCTTTATTGTCGTAATTTTAAAATCATAGATGCCACTTTAAGTTTTTGAGATCAATAGTAGTCTTAAAAATTGGTGCTATGTCAGTGAGCCCTTTGGGTGACTTAGGATTGGGAGAAAGAAAAATTCGTCTGAAACAAGACGAAAAAATATCGTTCAGCACTGACTGAAAATAGCAATTAAAATGCTCATTATACTTGGAACATTCTATAAACAGTCTAATGGGAATCCCTCTTGTAAAGTTACAACTCTTGTAATCCCTCTTGTAACCGTAAAGTTACAACTGCGATTGATGCGCTCCAAACGTGGGTGTATTGTTTGAGAAAAGATAGCAAAAAGAATGACTTTGACAAATTTACATTTGTCAACAGATTCTGTCTTTGCAAAGTTGGCTGTCAATGCCGTCTCTTAACTTCTGAGATCCACTTAATCTGGGGTATATTTGCTAATACATTCCTTATGAAAGTTGTATTTGCTTGGGATGCAACTATTACACTTATCTAGGTAGACAAGGCCATATCTACGGGGGAGGGGGTTATCAGGTTTTCCAAATTTTTGTCCGACTCGTAAAAACGTAAAGTGTATATTAATAAATTTTTTATGTATTTTTGTGAACCCCCCCCCCCTCCCGAACAAAAATCCTGGATACGCCTCTGGAGGTAGAGTAATAAGTTTAAAGTAAATAATACCATTGAGATACTATGGTCATTATTCTTAGAATTTATAACTTTATTGCAGATCCATCTTTTTATATTTATTTTCGAACTCTGCTTTCCGAAATTGTATTTTCCAAAATAGGGCTATGTTCAAGTAGATAACGCCAAAGATCTGAATATAAATTTGTCTTGACTATGTGAAATTTTACTCAACTAATTCACTATTGCGGTCCCACTACCGTTGCCATGGTGCTCAAATGTATGAGGTGATAAACTGATTTACCAAAGTAATTAAAATTAAACTGATTTACCAAACTGATTCACTACTGCGGATTCGCTATTTTTGCCATGGTGCTCAAATATAATGAGGTGATAAACTGATTTACCAAAGTAATTAAAATTAAATTGGTTTACCAAACTAATTCACTACTGCGGACCCGCTACTGTTGCCATGGTGCTCAAATATAATGAGATGATAAACTGATTTACCAAATTAATTAAAATTAAACTGATTTACCAAACTGATTCACTACTGCGGAAACCGTTGCCATGGTGCTCAAATATAATGAGGTGATAAGCTGATTTACCAAATTAATTAAAATTGAACTGATTTACCAAACTAATTCACTACTGCGCATCCGCTACTGTTGCCATGGTGCTCAAATATAATGAGGCGATAAACTGATTTACCAAATTAATTAAAATTAAACTGATTTACCAAATTGATTAACTACTGCGGATCTACTGCTACTGCGGATTGCCAACGCGGTACAATTGTACCGTTTTTGGTACAATTTAGAGGTCCTGGTACAATGCGGTACATTTGAAATTTTTTCGGCACAATCCAAATTTTACGGCATATTTTGGGTTTGTTTGCTTTTTATATATGCAGTACAATTTCCATATGCAATTTTCTTGAATATAATTTAACAGAAAACAAGCAACATCAATTGCATTAAGCAGTGAGAAAATCTACGATGAATGTAAGATTTAGGCAACATAGGCCTATTATATCATTATAGGAGATCTATAGTAAATTGATTTTCTCTTAGAAATAGTGTAAATTAGTATTTAATGGTGCAAATCGATATTGTAAATATGTTTTTTAATCGTTTTCAGAACTTTATAGTGTTTCCTTCTGGAAAGGCTTGCCTTTAAATTTTAGAAAAAAGTTTTAATTTATTGAAAAGTTGACTTTAAATAAAAAAGTTGAGAACTTATGCTTTCTGGTTTTATTGCGCGTCATAATGTCGCTATTGACATCATGGATGAACTAACAGAAATTCTAAAGACCTGCTTTCCCGACTAATATTGCATAGAACCTAACCTGTGGCCGCACCAAAGCTGCACGTCTCGTGAACGACGTTATTGGCGAAGTTGGTTTCGAAGATTTGTGCGAAATCATGAAGAAGCAGAAATTCTCAATAATAGTTGATGAAAGAACAGATTTGAGTAACAAAAAGAGCCTGACTGTAGTTGTTCGCCATCTTGATATGAATGCTGCTGATGTAGAATACACTTTTCCTGTAAGAGACTCCTTCTTAAGACTTATAGAAGTTCAGCAATGCACAGCCGAAGAAATTTACCCGGCCATAACTAAACTACTTTTTCAAGAAATTGGAGCTCCAAAGGCAAACCTAATGGGATTTGCCGCAGACAATGCGTCGGTTGTGATGGGGGAGCAAGGTGGTGTGCAGGCGAAGCTGTCAGAAGACTGGACAAGTTTATATTGTGCTTGGTTGTTCATGTCACTCAATTCACATTTGTGCTAGTGCTGCCGGTAAAAAATTGCCAAAATAAATTGAACATTTTTGTCAGGATGTATACGGTTATATTTGTCGCATCCCAAAACTGTCTAGTGAGATTTTAGGATTACAAAAGTTTATGGAATTGAAAAAGTATCGAATTTTGAGACATATAGTAAGTCGATGGTTATATAGACAAGCCGTTGTAGCTCGGTATTTGGAGCAAAAGGATTGCTTGACTTTATTCTTCCGTGCGAAAAGACTTGAAGAAGCCAACAAGCCGGGGAAGGTTACTGCCATACTAAAAAATTTGCTTTCACCGGTTTTCAAGGCTTACTGTGCCTTCCTGGCGTACATTTTACAAGTGTATCGAAGACATAAACAAGTAATTTCAGGCAGAGGACACCCAGATTCATCTTGTCTATCATTGTTTTCCTGAGGTGTACAATACAATAGGATTCCACTTTGTGTTGCCTAGTTATACCAAAGAAAGTGATTCCCACCTCATAAGCCCACATGACACCAACTTCTTCGTAGATATCAAGGACGTTGATTGTGGGAGCCGAGTTGAAGTGATTTTTACCAAAGAAAAGTTATCTTTATATGATGCAGTTGAGTTTATAATAGAGTGTTGGAAACTTTTTATTGTAATCTCTGATGAGATAAGAAAGCGTTTTTTCAACTCCAGGAATTCATCAGTAAGAAACTTCGATAGGCTTCATCCACCCTATGCTATGGGAATAGAGTGTAATCAGCCAAACTTGGCACCGCTTCTGGCTCAGTTTCCAAATTTGCTGAGTGACAATGACCTGGAAGATATGGTCCAAGAGTGGAAGAGATTACCCGTTTGCTTTGAGCTTGGTACTTCGATTGACTCAGATCCAGCCGTGTTTTGGACTCGGGTTTAGCCTACAGGAAAAAGATGTTAATGTGTCAAAGCGCTTTCCTCTTCTCGGGCGTTTCATTTTAAGCCTACTTGTGATCCCTCACGCTTCCGCGGCTGCTGAGCGAACTTTCTCAGCTGTCAATTTGAACAAAACAAACGTTAGAAATCGTCTCGGTTTCACCACCTTGAACGAGCTTCTCATTGCAAAACGGATCGTCTCAAAAAATTGGAAACCATCCTTGAAAATGGTTCTGTATCCAAAGTGGAAAAACTGTGGAAAGGGATATGAAAAAGCTGAGCTACGAAAAAAAAGAGCAGAAAAAATTACCAACTAGCAAATATGTGCCTCTTCTTTTTTTTGAATGTTCCAGATTCGTTACCTCTATATTGGTCAACCGAATTGTTTGTCCAAAACAATCGAAATACTCCTGAAAATTGGGTTTAATTCCGGTTAGAAGAATAAATTTAATACCGTTGTAGGGTGACTAGTGGATTATTTGGCCAGCGCGGCACGTCGGTGAGTACCATAGTCCGTGAACCCATGGGAATCTGTGGTGTTAGCCACTTTCATGGCGTGATTGCTGATATGTTTTGTTTTTAGCTTCTGGCGCTACTGCCTTGAGTTTATTTTTACTGCTCTTGCCCTAGAACGTTTTCTCAGTTTTCAGCGAAATTAATTAAACATAACTGCCGGCGAGCGTCGCAAAGCGACGCGAGTGGCAAATTTTTAACCTGCTGTTCAGATGGTACAAATTAATCTTTTGTGGTACAGTTTTGGCCGGAAAAGTGGTACAGTTTATCTCAAAGCGTTGGCAACGCTGCTGCGGATCTGCTACTGTTGCCATGGTGCTCAAATATAATTAGGTAGTAAACTATATTGTCAGACCTTTTAACCTAGTGAGAAATGGTTTTTCTTCCGTAGTGGAAGATTAATTTGACTCTTCAGTGCTTCTATGGGCAAAAACCCGAAAAAAGGTGGAAAGTGTAAAATACCTAGGCTGCCATATCTTTTTTGTCTATAGAAACAGCTAGTTTTTAGAAAGTCATCAACCGTTGTTTTGCAAGCCAGTCGGATGTAATCCGTTTAAAATGCATCGAGAAAATTTTCCATAGTAAAATCCATGAACTAAAATCATAATATTTTTGGAGTTGCTTTACCATATGGCTGGTGAATTAAAATCAAAACCGGGTATGAATATTCTTTTCAATTTTTGTCTCTGTTTGCTCTTTTATGAATCAAGTGCAATTGACATCATATATCATCCGATAAAGTGAAGAGCAGTATTTTTTTTCTTTTTTTTTTTAAATCATAAAACCTATGCGGAAATATATCTCATTGTGTAGAGAAAATCATGCACAAATGTTAGAAGATTTTTAGCCAAGTTCTTTAAGTGTGTTTGAGTGCGAGTATGTTTCTTTTTAGTAAACTGGTCGAATTTTATGCTCACTGCCCATCCCCTCTTCTAATGTATTCGGGAAATGCATTTAAATATTACATTTAAGACATGAGGTTGTACAATTTGAGTCTGATTTACTTTATTACAAAAGAAATGTTCAAAGTTTGCTAGTTTATTGCTTTAAAGATGCCAGTTTTTGTGATTACTGGGCATTTAAAGAAAAGATTGTCTATTTGAGTTCCTATTATTTGGTTTGATTTTGTTCCCTTTTATTTGATTCCTTATTCGGACAGTATATGCCAGCGTAATAAGTTGTTTCGTTAAACAACAATCCCCCCCGGAAAATACCCCCCCTCCCGCGGAAAATACCCCCCCCACGGAAAATACCCCCCTATATTGTCGTATAAAGGATAACTCGCTGGTTGTATCTCTTCTGTCTTTTACATCCATTATCTCATTTTTGTCTCTTTCTATTATAATATTTATGGATATGTTCTTGTACAATTTTGTTTTAGCAACATTCCGAAACTATAGTCGAACTAACGGTCAATATTAATGAATTGTTATTTGTCGAAAAACTCAATGCATTAATATTATCCTGGAGGGGTACCCGACTTACCCCCCTCCCCTCGTAACTTTGTCCGACTGGTACAGATAAAAATGAAGGTCAACAAATTATTTTGCGTTTCGTAGAGTTTTTTAAAGGACTGTGTTTCTTTGGTTTCGCCAAAACTGTCTTTTGTAAGTTCAGAACTAATGCTTACCTCGGGTATTATGCATATTAAAAAAAAACTCTTACAATCAAAGATCTTAAAACCAGTAGTTATATATGACACCGCTGGCTGTTTTGTTGAAGAACGTTTTATAAATATTTTGAACATTGTTTAGCGAGAAGTTTAGTCTGATGAAATTAGTTATCTAATAAATACTAATAAAATTGAAAAACTATTAAAATTATTAGATCTAATAAAATTATTACTGCGCTAAATTCAGGAAATATTTTTCTCGACATTTGCCATCAGATGACTTTTAGTCAACTTCATTGATGAACTTTCTGCGTGAAGTTCTATGTGGTGTTTATGGATTCAGTTTTGACGTTCAGATAGATTCAATTTCAGGTTTCTTAGTTTTTCTTCCCGTAGACAGGTGTGTGAATAAAATTTAAAAGGATATCGTGAAGTATTTCCACGTATTTATCTGAGAAAATTCTATTCGGATCATTAACCTTAAAAATCAGAGAAAATCATAGAATAATTATATTTATTTTTTTATATACTTTATTCTATAGAGTTTAGCTATGGGGTGGCTGTTCTCCCCAATGAGTTTTATTGTGACAGCTTTTTTGTGAGCATAAATATTATTTTAAACAATAGAGGAGGTTCTGAACAAAAATTATAGCTTTAAGATAAAGAGAAGGGCAGAGGGAAAAAAACAGTTAGAACTGACCTCATTTAAACTGAGCCTATCCCAGAGATGGTTTAATTTGGACTAGCGAATTATGAAACGGAGGAAGACTAAAACAAAACATGAACGAATAAAAAGGTATAAAAGAATGCATTTCGGATATTTTAAAATATTACCAAAAAAAAAAATGTGTATTCGTGATACTGACCTAACACCTCCTCACCTTGCCTGAAATTTTTCAACGAAAGAAATTGCAAGTTAATAAAAAAGTAGTAATAGTAAGTTTGTTTATTTACCCCAGAAAAAAAATAGATAGTAAAAAGCTTGCAAAGTCCTGGGTATGCTACTGTCTGAAATCAAGGACTAGACCTTGTTCTATTTCTTGAAAAATTTAAAGTTTTAACCTAATAGTAACTGTAATAATTTCGCTTTATCACGTTGGACTTTGTCGTTATATATATATATATATATATATATATATATATATATATATATATATATATATATATATATATATATATATATATATATATATATATATATATATATATATATATATATATATATATATATATATATATATATATATATATATATATGATATAGATATAGATATATATATATATATATATATATATATATATATATATATATATATATATATATATATATATATATATATATATATATATATATATATATATATATATATATATATATACGTGTCCGAGGTAATTGCCCAAAACCGTTCGCTAAGATATTCTCAAACAGAGAATCAGCAGGATAATGTAGATGAGTAGGATTGAAGTTGATTGAACATACGTTGTTCTCCTGATTTTCCCCTTTGAATGCAGCTCAGAAAATGGTTTTGACAACTATTTAAGAAGTTTGAAAATATCAGAAACGACATTTAGGGGTCACAGCGATCTTGTGTTTAACTTCTTTGAGTTTATATTCGTTGCTGATGCATGTATTGTTTTCAGCTATGTGATTTATTTCTAGATCAATGGCAGAACTCTACAAGTCAGACCTCTTAACACTCAATGGGAAGTCATAACCCGAAAGGAACTTGCACTATTTAGTGACACATCTCTGCCGCTAATACCAACTTTGACTACTGCTCCGAGCTTTGATTACGCATCAAATTTGGCAGCAATAAAAATATCGTCAAATGATCCTTTTAACGATGAGAATGAACGACAAAAAGATCCACCAAGAAGACCTGCACCGCCATCACGACCACAGCCAGTTGAAAATGGAGCTCCTTTTATACCTGCTCCACAACCACCTACGACACTTGCTCTGACCAACCCCCTCACGACGTCGACAAGAACAATAAATGAATCTCCTGAATCTAAACCTCCTTCTGGCTTGGCGCCCGTTTTAAAAAAGTCACCTCCAGCTAATGCTCCATTCATAAAAGATAAAAAGATGATGACATCATGTGACATCAAAGATGATGTCATCATAAAAGATGATGACAGAAAATTGCCTCCTGTGCCACCAAGAAAAATTCCTCCTGTCCCTGCCAGATCGCAAGGCGTAAGTCAAACTGCGTTTCCCCCTGTCCCTTCTAGGAATAATACACCCCCTGTACCACCAAGGTCTTGAACCTGTTTTAGGGACATTGGAACTTATTTTCTTAATGCTTTAAAAGGGCTTATTTGAAATATCTTCGAAGTTGTTATTATAGGAAGTACATGTTGACCAGAATGTGATTTGTTTTTGTTGTATTATTTACAAATACTTTATTTTCTTAATGTTATTTTGCCTAGTTCACGTATAATTTAGTTATGTCCATAGAAAAATATCCATTAATCCATGCAAATGACAACTTAAAATGATTTGAGAAATTTTTAAAACTCAGTGTCACATTAGGTTATTAGGTTCTGCAAGGGTTCTTCCGTTCCGTTTAGGCCTTACAAAGGTAGTGTTTCCTTGATGAAAAATTGAAGTAGATTTTTGGCCGAATGATAGATACAGCATCTACATTTACCGACGTATTTTATTAATTTTAGAAAAACTAGTTCATTATTGCCATATAGGTTAAACTTGATCAGGCCATTGTTACATAACTTTTTCTACGAGTCTCTGATCAAAACAAATTTTGGAGTTTACTTACCCCCTCCCTCCTTGGGACATTTTCAGGCAGTAGTTATGTACCCAGTTTTGTATATGTAAAAAAATGATTTAAACCAAAATATTAACCACAACTCTTTTCTTTGCATACATTTCAAGTTTTATCTTTAAGTCTATTCTTTTGAATTTCTTTCTGCTTTTAACTATAATTTCGCATAAATTACGCAAGTTCATGAAATGTTAGAGTTTCCTTTAATAATTTGTTCGCTTAGTGTCGAATTTCGTAGAAGTTTCGAACTCAATTATTTTACCAAATGGCCCTTTCATTGAAGTTTTCCTGCCGCGGTGCAAGTTTTAAATGTTTCCCCCTTATTCTTCAAAATCTTGAGCTGGTTTGGTTGAGTACAAGTAATTTCTCTGATTCCAACGGCTTGCATTCCGTTATAAATAAATTCAATCATCGCTGTTAAGACCTTATCCAGTATGTTTGTTATTAGGGGAGGAGTTTACGAAAAAAGAAACTTAAAAAAACATCAAAATATTTTTTAATTATGTTTTAACGAGTCGGAGAAACATTTCAGGGGGGTGGGGGGTTCAACCCCCCCCCCTGGGTCCTTGATCTCGATACTCAAGTTCTACTTAAATCTTTCACTTGAAGTGTACCAAAAATTAAATTTCTTGAGCAAACTCAGTCCCTAGTTGTCAAGGCTGTATCCAGGGGGATTCATTTTAAGTTTCCTCCCCTTCAACTATAAAAACATTATGTATAAATAGGTTTTTGCGTATCAAACCTATAGAAGACCTTAGAGTGTATTTTTCTCATACTCTATCCCCTCCCCCAAACTAATGTCCTATACACAGTCGTACTACTTATATATGGTATTTGAATTGCCAAGATGGGCTATTGTTTATATAATTCCCGAGTGTATAAATTCCACACGTCCCTGTTGTGTTATGTTGATCTTTTTCTGCTTATTCTTTTCATTGATCTCACAATCTGTATTGTGGCATTTTTATTCAGGCACGGAAATGAATCATCTTTTCATTGTAAAAATCGTTCAGAAATTGCCGACATAGCAGCAGTAGTACGCTTATAAATATTAGCGTTATTGTACTAGGAGCTATTCGTGAAAAATCAGTTATTTCCAATCGCCACTACTTCCCATTTATTCCATGTTATCAGTGTAATTAATTCATAAGTTACTTTGAGTTTAAACTTCGTATGGGGTTTTATCTCCCAGTTATCCCAAAATATATTTATTTCTAGGCGTTGTTCCGAATGGGGTGGGAGGATGTCAAGTAAAGAAAGATTTAAGGGAAATGGGAATTTCTTGGGAGGGTGTGAAGAGGGAGGTTTTGAATAGATTAGTATGGAGGAGGAGCGTGCGTAGCTGTGTTGACCTCAGGCGGCTTGGTGCTGTAGTGAGTTTAGTAGTAGTAGTTTTCCAACCGCGAAGGAAAACGTTTTTCATGAAAACTTTTTTAATTAAAACTAGAAAAAAAACTGGAAGCTTTAGGACGGATTATTAAATAATGGTCATAATAAATCCTTAAAATCTCGAATAAACAAATACTTTTTCATTTATGATTATTATTTATAAATTATATATAGGCTATATAATAATTTTTTTTCTAATAAATATAATATTATTTGTAATTTATCATTAAATAATGGTCATGATAAATCTTTCAAATCTCGAATATGATTGTTTTTATAATTGTTTTCTTATTTTTCTTTTACGGCTTTTTATTTAGTATAAACAAATTGGACTCAAGCCTCTTTGCTTTCTATGCAATCTGGATACAGCAAGAAGGTAATTTTTATTGAAAAGTTGCGTCTATTAGAAAGCAAAGATTCAGCATGAAGTAAAAAATTGCGAAGTTATTACTTTTATATTGATTTTACAAAAGTAGCTATCTATTAAAACTTGGCGCTAAATTATTCGATAGCTTCATGTAAATTAAGTTTAGTTTTTGAAATTGACAGCCTATAAGCTGCCTGGTTATTTTACAGACAAGGAGCATCCTAGTGCAAAATATGAGAGAAAGTGGATTTTAAAGTACCATTTTTCGGGAAGAGGGGGGGGGGGGGGTCTAGATCAGTTTTTGATATGAACCCTCTGTTTCGTGTGTCCAGATTCATTTGTTGACAGTTTTTAAGTCTTGGCTTAAAAAACAGGTGAAATGTTCCATTTTTCAGTGCCGCACGCTGGTCGAGACATTTCAGAAGTTTCTAAAGGGCTATGTGTTCCTTTAATCCGCTGTACAATTATTAATTAACAATGTTTGAAAACGATTTTCTTTAGCTCGTGGAAAAAGAAGTGTTATCTAAAAATTATCAAAATTATCAGTTGTGCGGGACATTAAAAAAAAGCTTAGAAAAAATAGACTAGCCTACTAAGTTAGCCTATCACTTAAGATATTCATAGCAAGATTAGCAATCTTCTTTTGAAATATTAGCAGTTATGAACTGCAAAAATATCTCAATCAATGTTTATAACGCAGAAGCATTATCAGTTTTGAATATTACACAAAAGATTCTTCAATATATCAATGTATTAGAGAAATCCATCAATAATTCTTTGTGGGCTAGACACGCAATTTTTAACCAACAATTTTTGTTTAGGATGGTGAGAAAAAGCTTTATTTTGTATATGAGCCAAATCCACTTGGCTACGTTTTTGTACTTAGCTTTTACTGGACAATGACCATAACCAATTAGAGTAAATTCGCATAGTAAATTGGTAATAACCTAATAACCATAGTAAAATTAGTAATAACATAGTAAATTGGTAATAAAATAGTAAATAGGTCATAGTAAATTGGTCAAACTTTCATAGTAAAGTGATCTTTGCAATTGCGTGGTTTTACACCAATACAACCAAAAGCTAGATTTCAGACACCTACCCTTGAGAGCCTATATGTTAAGTTCATTTAATACACAGTCATAATCCTGAACCAACCTTTAAATGGGCCAATAGGAGACTTGTTGGAAAATCTCTTTAGAACTCTTAAATGTAGCATCATCAATACTTGTAAGTCAAATGTTTACATTGTAGAATTAGACTCTAGGTTTGGCTTAAGCTCGGACCCTTTCTTTTCTCCGTATCCAAGCATTGGACCATTGCATTTTAATAAGTAGTTACCTAGGAATGGTATGCAAATTCAGCAGAGTCCATTATAAAATTGTATTTAATATGATTATCTGTACTCAGAGACAACTGAATGTCGAAATTCCTGTTTTTTTATTATTTATTTTACACAACAATGTATCTTTGTTTCCTTATCATTTGAATTGTCGACAAATGGCATTTTTTTGTTACAATTGAAGAATCAAAATAATTATAGGCTATATGTGTTATGTGGCTACCAAAATTGATGTCTAGTCCTATATTGTATTCCTTTGTAGCTTTCACGTCGTTTCGAATATTTATTTGTATCAATTTGTTGCTAAGAATAAAAGAAAGATTCAGAAAAGCCTTGAATGAAAACGAGTTGGTTAAGCATGTAATGAACTAGCTTAGGCAAAACGTGGAAGAAAATAGGGAATATCTTAGGTAGGAAGATAATCAAAAACTATTGGACAGTTGGGCAACATATCCGTTCTAAATAAATGTAACCTCCACAGAGGTGAAATCAGCCGAATTATAGATTCCAGTCTTGGGATTGGACCCTCGTTTACTAATAAAATGCCCTAAACTGACAAGTGTGGCCATGCTTCAATGATGGAATTTGTATACTTTTACAATACAAATATCCGGAGCTGCGAATATGGCGTGGCTCAAAGAGCATGGGTAACTTACATGAGTGGAAACTGGTGTTATTTTCGACAAAAAAAAAAAACAGTGCCATCTAGCACTTGGCAATTACTTTGCATAGTTTCAGTGTAATAATAAGAATAATTAATTTATGTAGTCGGTAATAAGTGTCTGTTCTCAGTTCCTGACAGAAATACAATTACGAAAGGCTGAAAAATGCCAAGTGCTAGATGCCGTCAATGGTCTTTTTGCTGACACTAGTGCCAATTTCCACCTTACAAATTACCCATATTCTTGGCATTTTTCTCAACCAGTCCCGTTAAAGGTTCTTGGAAATACAGGCGGCTTTCAGACCGCCACTGAGTGGCAATTGTAGCCTTATATAGTGAACCACTATAGATAGGACAAAACTCATAAGCAGCAATTGGATGCCACAATGAACCTGGAAAGACTTGAGCAGCTGAAGAAGTACAGGTCCTGGATTGTCCAAATCGGGTTGAAATATGTCCAGAAAACACTTTCATGGTATATTGATCCATTTTGGTCTGATGTTTAATATTTAACTCTCCCTTATTAATCTAAATCTAAAATAGGCGTTTCTAACCTTTTCTGGAGCTGTATTCCTTTGAATTCCAACAAAACTATCCCTCTTGTAAGAAGACTAATTTTTCTGAAATTTCTGTTTTTTTCTGAGACTAATTTTTCTGAAATGCTGCTTGCACTATCAACTTTTAGTAAGTCACTCCCAGATATTCTTTCTCAAACCTTCTGGTCGGGACCCCTGAAGGGGCGTAATTTACTATGAGGCAGGGACCAAATGCCCCCCCCCCTTCCACCTGAAATTTAACATCTTCAAAAATCTTGTCAAAACTAAGATATGCCTACATAAATCAAGCATCCCCAGAAACAGATCAGTTTTCTTTAGTATACCTTTGCCTTTATGCCATTATATGGCTTACTTTTCACTGTCATTTTCACTTCACTTGGGAGAATCAGCTCAACTTTGTCCCTCTCCCCCAGATTCTGACGAAATCACGGCACTGGACCTACTCTGCCAATACAATTTGCTGCTTAATATAATCAGTAAACCTAAACTACCATTTTTTATCAGTTATAAAGTAATAGTAAAAAATTTTGAACAGCTCTTTATTAAAAATAAAATAGAATGATTTAACTAATCCACAGATCTTAAAGGGATAAATAACGAATATTCCACAAACAAAATGGATAAGGTAAATAAACTCAGTCAATGCCTACTTTATGGCTAATAAGAGGTTCGATTATTCTGACTCTGTATATTTGGGAGCTGGAGAAGGAGTAAACTTCATTGTTGGCATCCAGAACTGAAAAAGAAAAAACAAGTTACCCAAATTTCTATACAACTAATTACTCACTATCAAACAGTTCGTGGTAACGAACTGTAAGTAAGAAGCGACCCGGCTCAACAGTAATCGAAACTCTAAAAAACGAAATTTTGACACAAATAGATACATCAGAAGAATCAGATTTTTATGCTGATTTTAAATATATCAAGTTTCATTAATTTTTATATTACCTATCAAAAGTTACATGCCAGACAATGTTTACCATATCTTCGAAAAAGAAGAGACACACCCCCTAAAAGTCATAGAGCTCTAATAAGAAATGTACCATCAGATTCAGCGTATCAGAAAACCCTACTGTAGAAATTTCAAGCTTCTATCTCAAAAAATGTGGAATTTTGTATTTATTTTTTTTGCCAGAAGAAAGATCCACAGATGCGTGTTCATTTTTTTTTTTTTTTCAGGGGTGATCGTAGGTTTTTTTTTCAGGGTTTTCAGGGGATTTTTTTTCTAGGGGGGAGGGTCGGGGTTTGGGTTTTCAGGAGGATTTTTTTCTAGGGAATCGGGGTCCGGGGTCCATTATTGCGTATATGAAAGGGGATGTCCCCTCCTCAACGCCTCGCTCTTCACGCTAAAGTTTTTTATTGTTTAAAAATAGAGTTGTGAGAAAGTCAAACTTTAGCGTAAAGAGCAAGGCGTTGAGGAGGGGACAGCCCCTTTCATATACGGACTAATTTCTGTTCGTTTTAAGTTTTAATGTCGCTCCTTACTTTCAGTTGAAAAAACTTGTTTTTTTATTTAATTTTTGAACGTTTTTTAATTAATGCAGGTTTTGATCTTGGCTCACCGTACATGAATAGTTAAAACAAAATTTGCATATTAATTTTACTTTTATTCGGTTAAATGGCTTTCTCGAAACTTGTTTAATTTTATTTACAAACGTTTTTATTAGTAATAAATATACATAACTTACGAATTAACTTCCATAATGAACTTCTATATTCATGTATTTTTAATACGTATATTAGGGGGTTTGCCCCCTAATCAACACCTCGCTCTTTACGCTAAAGTTCGAATTTTGTTCCAATTCTTTAAAAATGATCCCTTAGTCACAAAGGCCGGGTCCGGGGTCCGAGGGGGGTCCGGGTCTGTTATTCCGTATATGAAAGGGGCTGTCCCCTCCTCAACGCCTCGCTCTTTACGCTAAAGTTTTTTATTATTTAAAAAATAGAGTTGTGAGAAAGTCAAACTTTAGCGTAAAGAGCGAGGCGTTGAGGAGGGGACAGCCCCTTTCATATACGGAATAATTTCTGTTCGTTTTAAGTTTTAACATCGTTCCTTACTTTCAGTTGAAAAAAGTTTTTTTTATTTAATTTTTGAACGTTTTTGAATTAATACAGATTTTGATCTTGGCTCACCGTACATGAATAGTTAAAACAAAATTTGCATATTGATTTTACTTTTATTCGGTTAAATGGCTTTCTCGAAACTTGTTTAATTTTATTTACAAACGTTTTTATTACTAATAAATATACGTAACTTACGAATTAACTTACGTAACGAACTTCTATATTCATATATTTTTAATACGTATATTAGGGGGTTCGCCCCCTAGTCAATTAAGCTAGCGACCTTGCTCTTTAAGCTAAAGTTCGAATTTTGTTCCAATTCTTTAAAAATGACCGCTTAGTCACAAAGGCCGTTAATTAAAATAAATAGCTCTTATGAAAGTACTAAAAAATCTTTGGCTGAAAGAGCGAGGTATTGACTAGGGGGTGAACCCAATCATATATGTAATATTTTCTGTTCGTTTTAAGTTTTGATATTGCTACTGTTGAAGTTGAAAAACTTGTTTTATTTATATTTAATTTCTGATCTTTTTTTTAAATAATGCTGGGAAATCCGGCGTCCCCTTCATAGCAATGTCCCTTCCCCCATGGAAAGACCCTCCAACATAACCCCAGACCCCCCCCCCCACTACCAGAAAAAATCCCCCTGAAAAACGTCTGTATACTTCCCAATAACCAATACTATATGTAAACATTAGGTAAAGTTCATAACATTCAGCCCTCCCCCCGGGAACTTCGGGGGATTAAGTCATCCTAAAAGACATACTTATCATATTTTTGAACATGCTGATCAAAATGGCTATCTCAAAATTTTGATCGGGTGACTTTGGGGAAAAAATGATCATGGGAGGGGGCCTAGTTGCCCTCCATTTTTTTGGTCACTTAAAAAGGGCACTAGAACTTTTATATTTCCATTTCAATGAGCCCTCTCACGATATTCTAGGACCACTGGGTCGATACGATCACCCCTGAAAAAAAACAAAACAAAAAAAAACAAATAAACACGCATCCGTGATCATTCTTCTGGCGAAAAATGCAAAATTCCACATTTTTGCAGATAGGAGCTTGAAAGCTCTGCAGTAGGGTTCTCTGATACGCTGAATATGATGGTGTGATTTTCATTAAGATTCTATAGCTTTTAGGGGATGTTTCCCTTTTTTTCGAAAATCAACCAAATTTTCTCAGGCGCGCAACTTTTCATGGGTAGGACTAAACTTGATGAAACTTATATATTTGAAATCAGCATTAAAATATGATTCTATTGACGTATCTATTGGTATCAAAATACCGTTTTCTAGAGTTTCGGTTACCATTGAGCCGGGTCGCTCCTAGGGGTTATGTAGTAGGGGTTATGGGGGAGGATCTTTCCATGGAGGATATTGCCTTGGGGGAAAGGGAGATTTCTATGAAGTTGTCGCCATATTTCCCAGCATTACTTAAAAAACGATCAGAAATTAAATAAAAAAACAAGTTTTTTCAACTGAAAGTAAGAAGCAACATTAAAACTTAAAACGAACAGAAATTATTACGTATATGAGGGGGCCAATACCTCGCTCTTCGCGCTAAAGTTTTTTTAGTACTTTCAAAAGAGCTATCTATTCTAACTAACCGGCCTTTGTGATTCAGGGGTTTGTGATCCGAACAAAATTTGAACTTTAGCGTAAAGAGCGAGGTATTGACCAGGGAGCGAACTCCCTAATATACGTAATAAAAACATACGAATATAGAAACTCGTTGCGTAAGTTAATTCGTAAGTTACGTCAGAACTAAATTTCGAGAAAGCCAATTAGCCAAAAAAGGAAAATTAATATGCGAATTTCGTTTTTTCGCAAATTTCGTCGATTATTCATGTACGGTGAGTCAAAATCTAAGCTGGATTAATTCAAAAACATCTAGAAATTAACTATAAAAACAAGTTTTTTTAGCTGAAAGTAAGGAGCAACATTAAAACTTAAAACGAACAGAAATTATTCCGTATATGAAAGGGGCTTTCCCCTCCTCAACGCCTCGTTCTTTACTCTAAAGTTTGACTCTGTCTCACAACTTTATTTTTTAAACAATAAAAAACTTTACCGTAAAGAGTGAGGCGTTGAGGAGGGGAAAGCCCCTTTCATATACGGAATAATTTCTGTTCGTTTTAAGTTTTAATGTCGCTCCTTACTTTCAGTTAAAAAAAACTTGTTTTTTTTAGTTAATAATAGAAGAACCAACAACTGTAAAAGAGGACCTAGACGGTCAATCATTTTGATCAAAAGCTTATGTCAGTTAATTGACTCAAGCATGATTGACCGTCTAGGAACCTGTTTGACCCTTGAGTCAAGCACTGATAGTGATTGATAGAAAGCTTGAATCACTCAATCATTTTGATCAAAAGCAGTGTGTTGCATTAGCATTGGTCAAGACTGAAGGGTTGATTGAAGCACACGTCAATCAAGTGTCGGAAACTTTTGTTCAAAATTATTGACCATCTAGGGCTCCTTAAGCTAACAACAAGCCCTAATCATACATGCTTTGGATTGTCAAATTTAGTTTGCATAATCAAAAGAATGAAAAGAAAACTCCAGTTTTTAAAGGAAAACTCTTTTGTGAGAGAGGCAAGGGCTTACATATAGGGTATGCTTCTTTTTTTTTACTGAATAATGGTGATCTTTTTTCATTGATTTCAAGTCATATATTTATATGACTTGAAATCAATGAAAGAAGATCACCATTATTCAGTAAAAAAAGAAGCAATCTTAATAGCAATATCCTCCAAATCAGCAGGTAAAACCCACCCCCCACCCTCTAAACATTTTGACTTGTAACGCTTCTGGAGAGAGCACCATAGTTTTGTTGAGTAAAATTTAGGAAAGATAAACACGACTTGTGCTCTGTTGTGCATTATGGACTAAAAATAGTTCACATAGGTTATTAGGATCAGTAATACAGATTTCTTCTTATGTTCTGGCACAAAAACAATACAATTTTTCTCCATGCTATGAAAAATCGAATTTTGGGGGGTAATTGGAAAATCCACTCAGCATCATTCAGAAGAAATAATGCCAATCTGACAATCTGATTATCATTAACTATCAAGGATGGGAATAAAAATCAAAGACAAACACAGGGAAAAGGCTTATAAACTTGTTTGAAACAAGACCATTCCCAACAGGTTGGCAAAACGTTTCTTGCCTGTGTAGTAATACTTTGCAAAAGTATTTAATACAAATAACCCAATAACCACATATCAATTATAGGAAAAAATGGTTGGTGGAAATAATTGTCCAATTCCTACCATATCTGGAAGACCAGTCCTGACTGACTATTAATAGTAATCTTTTTGCATACAAAAATGTATGATTTTGTTTTAATTTCCAAGACACTCTAAGCCTCGTTTGATTTACTTCAATAGTTAACTAATAATTAGATTTTGCCGTTTTTTTATTGTAATTCTTAGTTAAATTTGAACTGTCTTTTTTTATGAACGGATTCTTAGTTCACTAAAAAGTTGACTATAAAACTACTTTAAGAATTCTTTGTTCTTAGATATCTACAAAAGAATTTCTGGCAAGAAATTCGAACTTGACAGCTCATGCTTTTGACTTCTAAGATGGAATCATGTAACATTTTGGCTTGTAACCCCCCCAGTTGGAACACTCCAAGGTAAAAGGCTTGCCACTTGCAAAGTATGATGATTCATTTATTTTTTCCCAGATTGTATGATGCAGCTGTTTATTAAAATTGCTTACTCATGTTGATGTTATTACTCATGTTGATTACTCATGTTATTTTGTATTACTCATGTTGATGTTGTATTTTTAATGCTGGAGTTTACTTTTCTTCTTGTAAAAGTGGTTCATAACTAATTTTGGGACATGCCCACCTAGACACTTCTAAAATCCTGATGCATCCTTGTGATATTTAAATTTCGTTGTTCAAATTTTTACATATATTCTCCTGGAGAAAGCTTAAAAGACCATTGATATTTGGTACACCAAATTGTTATTTTTCCTGGTATTGCTCTTGGCATAAATTATGCTAATCAGAAATATTGCATGTATAAAACACCTCTTATACAATGCATGACATTATTGCAATACTATCATATATCCTTTTGGCCCATTAAATGCATAAAAATGTGATGTCACCCATATGATTTTTTTTAATTAAGGCTCTAATGTATATTCAGCCAAAGGGTGCACATCCTGCCTATGACCCAAAAAAAAATATTGCCATTCCCCACTGATGGGGCATGTGCCCCATGTTGGGAATCATGGTTGGAAACAGAGATGTGAAATTTTCATAAAAAATTTTGTTAGTCTAGATGATTTCAGCCTACTTCATTGTTTTGACAGTTCAGGCCTCACCTTCCTGAACCTGATGGTCTGTTACTGCTCACGTTATAGTAACTTGAAATTTTCAGCCAAACTTTTCGTTTTATTTGCAAAAGCTTGATGAACTTTCTCAGTTCACTTTCTAGTAAATAAAACGCTAAAAGTGAAATATTAAATCAAATAGTGCCAAAAAAAAATGCCAAAACAAAAAATGCCAGTTTCTAGGCATTTAAAGCTTTGGCTAAATTGGAAATTAAAATGTAAAAGCAAATGAAATTCAAAAACACAAAAGCCATTTTCACAAAAACCTTAGCAAATCATAAAAAGTAAGGCAAATATAAGCATCATCAAGTAAATGCCAATCAAGTAAATGCATGTTAGTATGGAATACTAACATGCAGAATGTATTCTCATTTCTTTAAGCAAAAAGGAAATGGAATAGATAAGATAGAGAACTTTATTTTCTTTGCATTTGAGGGGGAGGGGTCTTAAGAATTTGAAAATGTAGTTTTATAAAAGAATACCAGAATTTTTAAGCATAATTTAACCTACTTCTTTTGGTCAAATCTATGTGAATGAAAGTCAGACGATAGTTGTCCTATGGGTAATTACACAAAGCCAAGCCTAAGACAGACCTGTGGCACCAAGGCCCTATCCAGGGGAGGACCCTTAATAATAATATAAAGCATGAATAAAAAATAGTAACAGAATTCCCTCACAAAGGACAGTTTATTTTCACTTAATCTAATTAGTTGTATTTACTTATTTGAAAACCCATAAACAAATCTGCCTTTGGATTTGTGCAGAATGCCTATAGCATAACTCACACAAATCTTTAGCAATATATTAGGGGCTGTAGGACGAGTAGCTAACAAAACAAGGACTTCATCATAATTTAATATAAAATGAATAGGTTAATAAATAAGTTCATAAATTAAACATGTAAAATAAGTATTATTTTAAAAATATACAATTCCCCCCAAAAGAATTTTGAAACAGAAAAGAGTATCTTGCAATTAAACTGGTGTACAAATAAATTAAAAATGTTTTACTATATAGTTTTTGTTCTTGTTAGATACTAAAGACATATAGTAACTAAAGACATTTTAGACAACTCTGGTGTCTGTCACACAAAGATTTAAGGCATTTGCCAAAAATGGTCTACTAAAAGCTAATTTAATAGCAAAAACTTGTAGCAGACATTCCAGAAATACCATAAACTCTGTATCTTGTATTACAATAAGCAGGATCTTCTGGTGTGTTAACGGAATTCTGATATAGTAATGGACTCATTTGAACCTAATGAATAGAGCCTCAATACTTTTAGGGAGTATAGACACAAAGTTCATCAAAGACTAGCATCATTCAATACACCTCATCTTCTACTTCTCACAAGAAGAGCTTCCAATACTTTGGTTGGGAAAGCATAGCATATATTAAATCCATAACCTAACCTAGGTACCTTATTCCCCCCTAAACCCCAAAAAACAACAGTTTAAATATTGTAAATGCAATAAGAAATCATGCTTTGCAATCCATTTATCCATTGCAAATACCCATTTGACTGGTTCCCTGTAGTATTTCCTTGTACAGTCTATAGCACTGTCTAGGATATAATGCACAAGTACCATATTATTTATTCGATTAATTAATTATATTATTCTATTTATATTTATTATATATATATTTATTATTATATTATTTATATTATATTATTATATATATTAATTATATCTATATGTTTATTATATTGTTATATTTATATAATTATGTTATATTAATTTATCAATTTATATTCACTTTGCACCCACCTGTGTCAATTTCTTCAAAATCACTTAGATTTTGTAGAAAATGTCTGTCCCATTTTCCTTCAACTAATTACATATAATAACAATTAGCATATAACTAATTTACAAGTCTCTAAAATTGGGCCTAAAATACAACTTGATTTTTAAAACACTAGACTTACTTTGTATTGCTTGTCAGAATACTCTTGCCATGGTTCAGTGTTAGATTTCTTTTGCCATGAGACATCTGGATTCCTGGCAGCTAGTCTCATCAAGTAGAAGCCAGCACCAACAACACCGCCACCACAAAATATAAAGAGTGGGATGAGCTAAAAGGAAAAATCTAGATAAGCCACTTATTCTCAGTTATTGAGATGCATTTGGAATTTGGCCAACTTGGGACTTTTCAGTGTCTTGTGTTTACACATAGGCTATACATACATTTTATGAGCTCATACAGTTTCCAAATTTGTGACTACATCAGGACACAAAATACAAGACATGGCTATAAAAATAATGAGAATGCAAAAATAGCTTCTTTTTAAAAATATTTAATTAAAATCCCTATCAATATCCACATTCCTCTATCACTACATCACCTCAAGTAAATTTTCCACTGCCAGAGGTGCAGCAGAGTCACCTTGATTCTTCATAATGCATAGTAATTTATTTTTCACAGCTTTGAATGTCTTAACTTTTCTTCTTCTTAATACAGATCTGATGCATGGGCGAAGGGAGGGGAGGCATCTGCCCCCCCTAGACCTTCAAATTTACATTAGATATGACTGAAAAAGCAGATGGTTGGAAAAGCAGTTGATAAAAGGCCCTCCATCACACTATCAACCACTCCCCCCTAGACAATATGCTGCCTACACCCATGATCTGATGTCCATGAATTGGGTGGGAGGTCATAAGGAAAGATTTAGGGGTAATTGGAACTTCCTGGGAGGGTGTAAACAGGAAGGCTTTGAATAGATTGGAATGGAAGTGTGCATAGCTGTATTGGCCTCAGGCAGCTTGGTGTTGCAGTGTATTGTTAGTAGTAGCCAGGGGCACAGCTACAGGCAGGGGAAGGGGGACTCACCTTCCGAAAATTCCAAGTTGTTAGAACACAGTGATGACACCTTGGAATTTAGCTCATGTTTTTAGTTTAATTTAATTTATGTGTCAGCACACTCTACAATTTTGTTGGTATATTCTTTATAACCCCCACATTCTTTATACTCCTCCCCCAAACTCAAAACCAAGCTGTACCTCTGGCAGTGGTACAATAGATAGAAGTTGTATGGACCACAAGCCAAAGGTTGCAAGTGATCTAATACTGGTATGGTTTTACTTGACTACAAGCATTTTAATACAGTGAGAGCTGGTGAACTGTCCTGATGGGGAACTGATGACTTCTGTTTCCACAATTTGACTCTTTTTTTCTCATTTTTTAGTAGAGCTAAACAAGAAATTCAAGGTATTGATGCTTATGAAATGTTTGACTCTCAAAGGCCTAGTTAAGATACACACTCCAATGGATACCATAGAGAGTAATTTCTGTCAATTTCTCTGATCAGCAATTGTGTTTCAGTGAAGTTGGATGTGTCCAATGCAAACAGTGATGGCTAATTTCTGAATTATAAAACTAAAATTAATTTCTAAAAACTAAAATTAAAATTAATTTAATTAACTATAAAACTAAAATTAATTATAAACTAATTTCTGAATTATAAAACTAAAATTCATAACATGTTATGACTTTTCAGTAACCTTGTATCAATGCATTTAAAGTCATTGCAAACATTTGAAAAGCTTCTTTTTAATGTGAGTTTTTTGCAATTTCTAAATTAAAAAATGTAAATAAAATTTACCTTACACATACTTTTTGAGTAATTAATTTTCAGCAATTAAACAAGCAGTCAGATCAGACCACTAATCTGGTTTTTCTAATATTTCAAGAATATTCCACACCAACAGTCCCCAAAGCCAAATCAAGTCTTAGAGTATCAGAAGAACTATCACAAGCTAGTCATGTAAAATCTTCCTGAACCTATACAAAGCACTCAAGAGACCAGTCCTCAACTTTGGTACTTGGCTTTGCTGGTCTGTTATAAAAGTGACATACAGATAATTCAAGTTGTGCAGAGTAGGTACCTAAATGCATTTTCAGACTAGGCAAGAAACCACATAGTAAAAGGCTATTTAATCTAAAGCCACCATCATTAATTTTCTGATGCAGGTGCAGTGGCAAACTATAAACAAACAAGTATATCAACCAAACCAAAAACAAGCTGTTCACTGAGGTTGCCAACCAAAGACAAACACAGGGTCGCTCAAAGAAGCTTCAAAAGCCTTTAGTCATCCACAGAATCAGATGTTATTCTTTTTTTAGCCAAAGAGTTGTCAATGCTTGGAATGTCTGAGCATACAGCATCAGCTGATGTCTTCAATGGGAGATTTGACAAAGAATGGGGAGCCAAACCTTCAAGATACAAATAGGACTGCCTATCCGTCATTCCTACAGCTAGGCTGAAAATATATAAATATAAAGAAGAGTTGATCATTGGAAGGCAAGTCACTTGGCCATAATCTGTACAATGTATATAAACAGTAGCCATTAGTAACAACAGAGCCAAACATATCCAGCATTAGAGCTTATTTTGCTCCAAAGTGCAAAGGAAATAGCCAGTATTGAACATGGGAGAATATCTAGGTTTCCATATCACAGTTGCAACACTGGCACAATAAAGCAAAACTTAGAAACTTTGACATATTTGAACAACTTTCTATCAAAACTAAAGAATCTGGAATGGGAACAATATATAATCTAAGGGAGGGAATCAATAACCATCTCCAAGCACTTAAATGTAAATTCAACATCTTTTACTGGAATTCTTAAAATACAAAGGTGATTCAGTTCAAAAGTTATTCTACATATCCTTAGATGTTGTTGACATTCCCAGCACAAGATTATTTATTAGAATTATGAAATTACTCCTTAATGCATGATATAGTTTATATAAATCATTACCTCAATTTTAGCAAGTAACATATTAAGATCAGTAAATAAAGTAAGAGGATTAATAACATTTCTTGATGTTGCTACAGCAGTGTTTGATCTCTGGGTCCCATATTAACCAGCTAAGGTAAAACCCACTGAACCACCAACAGACATCGTTAAGATTAGAAAGTGTTCATGCTTTGTTTTCAAATACTTGGGCCATTTGCTTCTACTTGCCTCTGCAAAGGTGGATTTTCAGCTCTTCTGCATATAAAGACAAAACCAGGAATAAGCTGGATGTCTAACATGACATAAAAACAGCCTTGACAAAAAATCAAGCATGGAACACTTCCTGAGCAAATACAAGTTCAATAATCATGTTAATAATTGATATTAAACAAGAATATCACCCCTACAGTTTAGCCAAAAAATTGCCAAGCCCTGTATTTGTGTTTTATTTATCAAATGCTGCAAATAGGGTAGGACCAATGTCTTCGAGTGTTATTGAAACTTCCACATGAATCTTCTAATTACTATATCTTTTACACAATTCTGGAAATTTCAAGATCACTGAAAATGTCAGTGATGAGACTTTTCAAAGTTTAAAAAAGTTGCCAGTTTTGCTTTCATTATATGTCAGAATTAAACAAAGTCCTTAAATAGATATTGTTCATGATTTCCACTCATTCCTTGGACACTGCTTATTTACAGCTGAGATTTTTGTTCCAGGAATGGTTTGTTCAGGGGTGTAATCCTTATTTAGTGGCTAAGACAATCACAACACCTTTCAGAATTCTGCCAGATCTTGAAACTGCATTGAAGCAAATAATTCAGAAGAAGCAGGAGGTAAAAGTTTATCATTAAATCTTTTAATATGCCTCTAGATCCAGGGGTGTAATTTGCTTTGGGGCAGGGGGGCAACTTCTCCACAGACCCTGGTTTGCAGCTCTCCCCAGGTAATATTTAGTTTCTACAAAAATCTTGTCAAAAGTAAGTCTGTATAACTCAAGCATCTAGAGAAACAGGTCAGTTTTCTTTAGTATACATTTGTCCTTATGGTACTCTATTGCTCATTCTTCAGTTTTTACTTGATTTGGGCTCCAACTTCCCCCCCCCCCTTTTTCACAAAATTACACCACTGCCTAGATCTTTCCAATACATTTAAATCTGGTCAACATTTTCCAGAATAATCATAAATTCTAGTTAAATTGAATTAGGAATTACCCTTAATTCTTCCATATGCATTTTTCAGAAAATAACAGCAGCTTTGCAAATTCTGATGATTTTTCTCAGCCTTGCTTGCAAAATAAATGCAAATTTATATAATATGAAATTGTCCAATGTATACAAAAGAAAACATGGTAAAAAACTAAACAAAGGCCTGTGTTTATATCTGCTAATTAGATGCATAACCTAGTTCCAGTGAATTTTCCTGTAAATATTAGCACTCAGAGAATGCTTAGTAAAATTAAGATTTAGAGTGCAGCAAATTATGCTTCTTCATAAAGATTAATGTAAATTTCAAAGGCATTCACAAATTTGTGGAGAAGTTTTGTCAGTCACAACCTTCTTTTTTTATATTTTGTGTAAAATATTTTAATTGCCATCTCAACAAAAGAGCTGAACAGATTTAGCATTGGACCTTATTTTGCTCCAAAGTACAAATTAAGGTAATAAAGGTAGTCTAATGTTTTATCATTTTGGTGCTGAATTTTTTTGTTAAACTATGCTAATTAAAGACTTAGGACTAGGTCTAAATTAATAGCATCTTACCCTTTTCTTGCTTTTCTTTTCTTTATATTTTCTTTTCTTTGTAAAGTTAGCTTTCACTGAATCCTAATGTTAAGTCTAAATAATATACAATATTATAACATTAAAAGGTACTTCAGTAGTAGTCAGGAAACATGCAAAAAGTGAAGTTTAATTAATGCTAACAAAATAGGATACAAATATAATAGTTTAGAAACAAATTCTGGCTATATGTTTGCACATTAGAGGGGGAGGGGTGACAGAGCATAGCATATACTAAATATATAACCTAACCTAGGTACACTTTCACCCCTAAACTTAAAAAAACAACAGTTTAAGTATTGTAAACACAATGACAAACCACACTTTGCAATCCAATTATCTATTGAAGAAACCTGTTTGACTAGTTTCTTAAGCATCTTCTCTATATAATATCTTGCTTGTTGCCCAGCTACTACTGAAGTACCCATTAAAACATATAACATTAAATCCAAGCAACATAGTAATTATTATTTTCCTTAGTCTTAATAGTAAAATGTTTTAACCTTACATTAATTACCATAATTTGTACTTTTGAGCAAATTGAGATCTATCATGATCTGTTACATGCTCTATACTTGATGATGTGAATAATTAAGCATCAAATGTATCCCACAAGTACTTCCAGGGAACACCATTCCATTCAACATCCAATGACTTCTTGAACACTACATTATTGGATGCTGAGACTGTTTTATTTGACAGACTATTCCAGTTGTTTACTAAACAGCAGGAGAAAAACTGTTGTGTGTCAAGTTTTGTCAGATGGTTTAAACAGCTTTTTTGAATGTCTCCTCATCAGTTTCAATATTTTGAGAAATTGGCAAATGAATTGGGGGGAAGGGGTCTTGTGAAACAAGCTTATGTCATAAGCATATCAGCTCTTTTTTGTTGGTAAACCAAAGTAAATGATTTAAGCTCCTTTAAACATTCATCACAAGGCTTGTCTCTCATCTTAGATAATGTCTTTGTGGTTCTCCTTTTTTACTCCTTCCACAAGCTTGAAAAAAAATTTGTGGAATTTTTAAAAAGAGCCTGAAACCTCTTGAAAATGATGGTAATTTTGAAGGGTTTCTAGGTCTTTTTAAAAATTTCTGCAAAATTGTTTTCAAAATTTCTGCAAAATTGTTTTCAAACCGGACAATTCAAACAGAACTTGTGGTCATTCTCAAAAGCTTTTCCGAAAACGAGCCAACACCAGACTAAGGAACAAGTTCTTCTCAAATAGAGTTGTCAGCTTGCAGAACTCCCTTAGTGAAAAAACAGTAACCTCTACCACCATGGATGCGTTCAAGTCATCAGTGGATAGGGAGTGGCTCAACAAATCGTGGTGCACCATTTGGGACGCCACAGATGATGATTAACTATCATCACTGAAGCTGGCGGACACAGGATTTGTCCTATCACTAGCAAGTGCGATTTAAGGTAATTAAGGTAAATAACAGGGCTGCTCTTTTGCTTATCTATGTGCTAATATCTTATACCTTTTGACAAAGAACAATTAAAATTGAAATCTTAACACTAAAGGGCTAGGCACACATAGCTGATTTTGGGAACCGATTTCAGCATCAGTGGACAAACAATAGCAGTAAGAAAAATTTATTGTGCAAAATTTTCAAAACAAAAAATCATGGACACAAATAGTCAACTTGAGTTTATTAATAGATGCTTGATTGATCTCATCTTAGTTCTCAGCTCAGTAGACTAGTGGGGTCTTTCACCACATATACCTCTGACTGACTCTTTACTTGTATCCCTATTTTTTTGTGATGATCATGATGAAAATCAGCACTGATTTTGTAAATCAGCACAGAAATCTAGAAAATTTTTCAAGCTCAAATTGACACCCATTTCTTTTAAAATTGGCACTGATTTGTAAATCAGCTCCTGAAATCAGCTATGTGAACCCAGAATTTAAGATCTTATGGCATTCTTTTGTAAATGTCTTTCATCATTCTGCTCTGATCAGTGGTCTGATAACAATAATGAGCATATCATCAAAGTTCTCTTATGCCTATCATTGTTCTATATGGCAGAAAGATGGCATCTTTCAGACTTTGTGCTAACATCATTGAGCTGTAAGAATTAGAACAATGACAAGTTAAAATAACAGAAATCTTTGCAGAAAGATGTGAGATCTTTGATGTAAGATCTTTGTGCAAAAGAACAGCCCTGACATTTTGCTAGGCTATTAAGACAAAGGAAACTAGCAATTAGCCTACCATTTCAGAATTAGCTACAAATATCAAATTTTTCTCACTAGATAGATATTTTATAAATATGCGTTAAAACTTTTGGTTAAGCAGTGTTCACAAGCATGTTTAGCTATAATCCTATGTCTAGACACGTGTCTGGACAGAATTCAATGTCTAGGCAACAACCATTCACAAGTAAAATTCAGCGCTTAGCTAGACACACTAGATAAGGCGCTTGGCTAGACATTGAGTTCTAGAGTCTAGAACTGGATGTCTAGGATTTTCGATTACAGCCAATCAGAATGTGTCAAGTTCCACTATTTTCATCATTTTCATTCACCTTTGTAAACGGAAATTTAATTTCTGTTTTCTCATTAATTATTTTTTTTCATTTTAGGCAAATATGCAACACCAGACATAATAGTGAAGCACACTAAGGCAATTCTTTTGCTTAGCCTATCTCATCCATTAGGCTATCTTATAACAATTTAAAAAATTTGCCTGTATAAGCTCTCTTGATTGTCTAGAAATGACAATTTGAAACTAAATTTGTAGTTTTAGCAAAGCACTGAATTTTACTTGTGAGGGGTCATTGCCTAGACATTGGATTTTGGCAGACATGGGATTCTAGCTAGACATGCTTGTGAACACTGTTTTATGAAATGGCTGTTTTGATTCCTTTTAGCCCTTCAAATGCTAAAAATGTAATTTTTCCCAGAAGCAATTAGAATAATACATCCTAGGTAAATTACTCTCAATTTGCCAGTTGAAAAGGCATCTAGGCCTAGCTAAGCAAATTAAGAAAACTAGTTGACAGCTGCCAGGGCTTATCGAAAAATGATGAATTAAATAAGCCAAATATTAACTTACGGATGGGTGTTTAGACATGCCTTTAAGACTCAAGCCTTGCATCTTGGTGAATTTTATTTAACAACAAAATAGTAAAAAGTTTACAGTTTATGGTTTTCGCAACAGCTGAGGAAATAGTAATGAAAATGAAGACCGAAGACAATCATAACAAGTGAGATGCGTTTTAATAAGCCCTGTTTTAAGCTGACCTAAATTAGATGAGGCTCAACTGCTAGACTCGAAGTTTTGGATGAAGTCAGGAATTTATTATGCGATTCGACTATAGGCATAGGGTAGTTCCTGCTACTTTCATATTAAATAACATTAGTCTTACTGAAGTTTCTTCTCTATCAAAATTTTACCCACAAAGTCTGTAAGAGAATGACGATGCTATGAAGGAGTCAGTATACTATAAAGGTTACCCTAGGGGTTATCCGAAGAGCACCTTATTAAAATAGCATACCTTATTATATATAGAGCACCTTATTAGCGGTTATTATTTTTATTTATTTCTTTTTTACTCTTCGTATTCGGAGGAAATAAAAAGTTTGAATTGAAAATACTGCGAGAATTAAATTAGGTTTTGAACTGCAAGGCCTAACTTAATGTAACTGTTCATATAAATTACACGAATTAAAAAGAAAACCGTTAATGTTTCAGACGACTTGGAGGACATTATAAACTAATCATGGATTTTGGACAGAAATGCCTATAGTTTTTTACCGGCTCATTCTTCCTTCTTGTAGAGACATTAGACCCGTTTTTTAGCACTAAGATCTTACATCTTTGTGCCAAGATTATCGTTTCTTAACTCATCCTTGTTCTAAGATCTTACATCTCACTGATATTAGCAAAAAGTGTGAAGACCTCCACTGTTTTGCCATATAGAACAATGATGAGAGAACTTTGATGATCCACTCATCATTGTTCTCAGACCGCTGATCAGAGCAGAATGATGAAAGACGTTTGCACAAAAACGACCAAAGATGTAAGATCTTTATTCAAAGATTTCACTTTTAAGAGTTTTCTGACAAAAGATGTAAGATCTTAGAACATTGATGAGTGAAAAACGCCCCTAATTTGGCAACAAAATACAATACAGGAGTCACTAGAAAGAATGTCAAAAGACTTTTAATTCAAGATAATTTCAGTTCGGCAGCAGAAAGATATCCCTGTTCCTATGTACAGTATTTTAATCGCCAAATTAATATTTGTTTTATTGCTTTTCTGTAGTCTGACATTGTACTTGCTACTTTGGATTTTGCTGTTTTAGAAGCTTTTTGAACATTTAATCTTTTTTTCAACACTGTCACACTCGTGTTAGGTTAAAACTACTGGATCGAATAATATTCTTTTCTGTTGTGATTGCAGTGTCAGATGAATCCTAATAAACAACGAACTTCTGGACCATTCTAACTGGAAGTTTAGAAATATAAGAATAACCATTTCCCTATATTCATTGTTAAGTAAAAAGTAAATAAAATGTAAACTCCAGTATTTATTTCTTGTCCCGAGGCATAGCTACAGCAGAGACTTTTTAACAACTTAGCTGTAACGCCTGCGAACATTAATGGTATAGGTATGTTTCTTGATTACATTATTAAAGTCCTATCCTACAGTCCAAGCCCCTCAGAGATTTTTTTTTACAATCTAATACAAAATCTAGTCCTAAGCTTTTAGCTTCTTGCCTTCGAATTGAGCATGACATATGATGACGTACGACATACGCATGTCATGTGATAGATAACTATGATGCTTTATAGCAGAAAAATAAACTCACTTCTCATGGCGTCCAAGTATATTTCAAATTTGCAAACTTGTTCTAGAGTATAGCCATACGAGTTGGAAGCATATTGCTTAATAAAAGATCACTCACTGAAAGATCCCGAGGCTCTTACAACAAAAATCTCGCAACATTCTCCCCTTTCCTACTGTAATTCATTTTCCCCGTCCATCAACTGCCCTCTCCATACCCCAATCCCCCCCCCGCCCCCAGCTTGCCCTCCCAACTGGAATTTAGTTTCTGCAAAAAAATCTCAAATTAATACATTAAAAGTCAAGATTGCCAGGAATCTCGGCATCTCACGTAAGCTGAAGCACACATTCCCTAGTTCTATCACGCAACTTTTCTTCTTTTCCCTGATCTAATTCTATATTCCTTATTGTCCCATCATTCGAACGTCTACTTTTCAGTCAAATTTTGTAGTATAGCATTTCTTAATGAGAAGACCAGACTAGTCGTAAAGTTCGCAAATCCATCTCCTGTTAATCCCCTCTTAAATTTCCATTCACCTTATGCCCTTGCATGTAGTCTACTTGGAGTCTACTTTTGCACGGAGTTCAATGTCTTGGAGTCTACCAAGACATTGGAGTCTACTTATGCACAACTACAAGGGATACTTCCACTTGTATTTCCGTCTCCTATTTTTGTGTCTCAAAGCTCTTCATATTACCTTCGTTATTTTGATAATATAGAAGTCCCTGCCACATTTCTTATTTTAGCCTCTGGTTAGCTTCAAGAGAATGGACTACCCTTCAAGCTATTGCCCAGGGCTGTTACTCCTCTGGATTATCCAAACGTATGGTGGTTGATTTTTTTTTTAATTTAGTTTTAATTTATGAATGCTTAGACATACTTTTTATTTATTTATCATATTATTTTTTTCATTTGTATTTGGATGTTTTTTCATTAGGTGTCCTTTTTTTCGTTTTATAGGTGTATTTATTGATTTTTTTTCTAGTCGGTTATATAAAGAGACAATGGTTTTCAAACGTCTGGTGGCTGATTTTTTATAAATCAATTTTAATCTGTACTTTGTTAAATGTACATCTTTTTTATTTATTAGTATTATTATTCTTTTTCGCCAGTTCCACATCGACTTATTTAGTTTGTAGTTTTTCTCATATTTAAATGAATTCTTTCTCTTGTTCCTTCTGTCTCTTCTTTATTTTTTTTCTCTAGTTTTAGGAGTAAATGTTTTATATATTATGTATTTAAATGTTTAAAAGCTTTGTTTCATGATCCCCTCTTTTACAGGCCATAGAGCCTTTGCTGGTACTTGTGATTCTATTATTGAATGGTTTTTAATATTTTGTTGGTTGAAATATATCTTATCTTAGAAAGAGACTTTAATGGGTCAAACGAGTCAAAAACTGAATTTCTTTTTAAACAGAAAGTAACAGATAATTTTTGATTTTACAAGACAAGTCAAAGTCTTGTAATCCTCTTTGGATAATTTAAATCACTTTTAACAATTCCTTTTTTTCACACATTCTTATGCCCAATTTGTCTAGCTGTCAGTGAGAGGTCTTTCAGATAAATATGGAGAAGGAGGAGGGGTGAGTTTTCAGGGGCATCCCGAGGCCCCCCCCCCTTCCCCAGTTTTTTGGCATTCGGTAAAATTTTCGCCGCAGGCGAAAATTTCGGCCGTAATTTTGCAAAATCGGCCGAAATTTAGCAAAATTCTTGATTTCTGCAGAAAATCTGGCATAAATCAGGTAGCGATTCATTAAAAATCTACGAAGATCGACCCCCAATAAAATGAGCCTCAGGACGCCCCTATGAGTTTCTCCCCGTGAACACACTCATTAAGGTGAACATATTTATACTAAGCACATAATATGGGTACAAGAACCGATATTTAAATGCTGGTTCAATTTTATTAGCTTAAATTATTATAAATCTTATTAGTCTAGAGCTGCAAGTTTAATATGAATTAATAAAAGATGAGGCGGTCTAAAAGATAATAACTATCCCTTTTTCATTCTTCTACTCTCCTTTTCTCTCACTTACCTCCCTTAATTTAGTTAGTTTTAACTTTTTTGCGTATATATGGCCCCTCACAAGTGTTATTTTAATTGAACATATTAAGAAGTATCTTTTTTTATTTTTTTTAAGCTATGGTTCACTTCAAAATGACCTGACTTGCTAACAAATTAAAATACATATTGAGAGCGGAGCGATAAGTACCTTTATAAGAAAGCTAATTGTCATAAATTTTATCTTCATTTTAGATATTATAAATTATGAATTATTTAATATAAATTACATTAATAATGATAAATTATAATTACATTAGTTATAATTATATATAATTAATTAAATTAATCTAATTTAATTATATTAAATTAATTATACAATAAATTATATTATTAAATTATTTAGTATAATTATTTAATATCAATTATAATTTAGATATAAATTATTTCTTTTTTTTTATATATTTTCCTCCAAAACAAGGAGCAGGAATCAAACCGAAACCAAGAGTCTACTGTAGAGAATTTAAAGGAGTTGTACAGGCGTGCTTTATGGAGTGTTTACCTCGAAAGCCGAACCGAAAATCATAAAAAGAATCTTTCGTTTCTAAAGTGGCAAGCAGACTAGAAAGCATAGCATTAAAGAAACAAATATAATAGTAAAGATGCTCAGTGGAGTAGGAAGGGGGACACGGAGGGGATGTACCACCCCGAGTGCCATCCTTGTAGGGCTGACAAAAACGGATCGACAAGGGCTATTTTTTCTATTGTTTTTCATGTATGTTATCTACCCAAAACATTCTTTTCAAAGTAGTTTCCTTACCATCTCCTATCCGTCTTAACACGGATCGTAGCGGTAGTAGCTTGAATTTGCCATTTCTTTTGGAAAACAACCTTTAATAACTTATTAATCGTTTCGCATATAATAATCATATTTAGTATAACATTGATGTTATAACAGTGTTAATAGGACTAATATGTTTAAAAATATTGTATTTTGTTTATACTTCATTATGTATTTAAGTTATTTACATGAAAATATTTGGTACGAATTCTTAAAAACGCACAAATTACCTTTCCTTTCACTTATTTGTTTCCATAACGTAAGCACTTTAAATGAGTCTTGTTAATTGTAAGTTTAACAGTTCTTAAAAAAATAGGGGAGGGGGGCGTGACAAGTTGGAATTCCGCCTCGAGTGTCAGAAGAACTTTCTACACCACAGATGATACTGGGTGATAACGATCTGAAATCGGATTTAGAAGGAGGAGCTGACTGAATAAAGCAGGACGGTGATGCTCAAGGCTTATTGAGAGAATTGATCGCGTGCCAAGTTTTCAAAGTTTCGAACGATAAGTTTCTCCTTCACTATGATATATCACATCAAGACTATATTTCTCAGTTCAATTTGTTCCTGTCACAGAAGTTCAGTCTCATAAGTATTTTTATTGCTGCTGAGTTGAAAAATTCACGTTTTCAGTGAAAATAACAAAAGTTAAAAATACCTCACGTGACAATGTTTATAGATTTACACAGATGTTCCTGGAGCAATCTTCACCTGTCAAAGCAATGAGTTGCCACTGGTAATATTTCGATTCGTAAAATCTTTTGAAGTTAGACCAGACAATTCCCTTGAGTACATTTTGTCGTTACTAGGAGTCGTAGTTAACTCTTCTAGGTTGCAGATACTGCTGTAACTATGGTGTTGACAATTAACCCTAGCAAGTATTGCGAGAAATAAATTAGAAAGCAATATCATAGAATATGATTGGATAGGTAAAACTTGTGTGATGTTGCATTTATTCAGAAAATTTAGTTCAGAATTTATTACATAACAACTTTTATTCTTTCAAATTGAGTTTTTTAGACTTCACGCTGAATAGATGGCTGAATAAATCACACACTGATAACTGAAAAAATTGTCTATTTTTTATTTTACCTGCTGCTTTCTTCCATGTTTTTAGCTTTGAAATTCTTCCGATTTGGGATTTTGTTTCATTTGATCTCCACGTTATTTGTTCTTTGTCTTTTTATTTTTCTTTTTCTGTTCAAAATCGTTCGCATTTTTGCCTAGAAAATGTGAACTTGATTTTTGAGAATTTCTCTAATACTGCTGAGGAAGAGAAGCCACTGTCTTCTCGAAATATCCGTTTTGTTGCATCTACTATTTTCGTGGGTCTTGTAAAATCCCGTTCTCGCTTTTCTCCTCTTTTTTTGTGAATAGAAGACGTTGCCGCATTTATAATAAAGAAAAAAAAAATGTTGACTGTTTCCCTCGGGTCCATGAGCATATATACGCATGAATACCACTAAAATCGACGTAGAATCAATTGATGGCTTTCGTTGGTGTGGCCACCAATGGGATTCATGGCTTGAAGTTGTCTCCCTCCCAACCCGGGACTGTAAAAAGTTAAATCTAATGATCTGTCACCTCCTAGCACCAGAGAGGGCTATAAGTCAGTTTATGCCCTGGATCAGATATAAGTAGCATTAAGGAGTATATATTACTAGTTCACATAGTTGGTTTCCAGTTTAAAAGGTGAGCTAATTATTGGATATATATGAATACCTTTCCATTACTGAGTTATGAGTTAGGTGAACATACCACTCAATGCTAAGCCCTTATGCCCTTTATGAACCCTTGAAGATGATACCTTTTTCTCTTAATTTGGCTAGAAAAGGGTTAAAGACAACAATACTTACTTGAGAATATGCAGAATAATTTAGTTAACACATTTCGACTGCAGCTCCACGATAATTTATTCCAACCCTCTAGTGTACAAATATATTGCCTAAATTATATATTTCCCATGTGTTTTATGGTTCTTGAATTCGTCACAGTTGATTGAATTTACCTTTCCAAGGTTTTAGGACGAAAACTGCATCTTTAAGCATCTTCTATTGCATTTACCGTTGGCTTTAGAAATTGATATTTAATCCCTCTTGATTTCCGCGAATATCTCTGGTCTACGCTGTTATTATCAAATTATAGAGTAACATTAAACCCCCAAATTATCAGAATTTATTCGAAATAGGAAGGGGGCTGCCTCTTCCTCATCCTCAATCTCCCCTTCGTGGTCATAGAAATCAAAAATTGCGTGTTCTAGTCCTTTTTTATAATTCAAAATTGTTGGAGACCAGACTGCCCTAAAACTGTTTTTGATATCTGGTCCTTTTATTATTTTATTGCATTTATTGGCGAGTATTTTTTCAGCCTGGATACATAACTTATGTCTAATACATGAAATAGGGTAAGATACCCAGTAATCAGCCAGCTAATCCACTCTTTAACAGCTAAGTCATTGTAAAATCTCAAACATACAACCTAGAAATTGGATTATTTCACCATTGGATGTGTCAAAATCTTTTAACGGGTATGTGATTTGTTTGAATATTTTAACCAAACACAGCACTCACAATTTCAAATATATTGATAGACAATAATCGAGCCTGGATCTTGGCCACATATTTCATGCTTGAGCCTAATCTTAGAAAATACTATCTAATATTAGAAAAAGGATATCAAAGTTTGAAAAATATATCCTAATGACAGACACTGTCAACCAAGGATTGACTTAATCTAAGACAAGTGCAGTGAAACAGAATAGTTGTATTTATATGAACTAGAGCTAACTTTTGTCTAAATTCAAAATTGGAACACCAGATGGTCAACCAGTTCCAAATGGTCTAGTCCTAATCATCAGCCAATCACAAATATCCGACCCTATACACATAATTTCCAAGATTAGGAGCCTTAGCCAATCACAACTTTCCGACCCTATACACATAATGTCCAAGATTAGGAGCCTTAGCCAATCACAACTTTCCGACCCTATACACATAATGTCCAAGATTAGGAGCCTTAACAAATCACAAATATCCGACCCTATACACATAATGTCCAAGATTAGGAGTCTTCTCTCTATTTGTAGGAAAGTTTATCTTTAATCAGGACATCTGGTCAAGATTAGGAACTGGCTGAGTACTGGGGGTCTTACGAGAGTTGTCATGCACTGAAAACCTATTTCACAGCATCGGGTGTCTTTCTATTTAAAATCATCCTATAGGGAATATCGCGTACAGACCATTCCTTATCAGGCGACAAGATGAAAGAAATAGTAGAGGCATTCATAGAAAAATCTTATTAAGTTGACCTGGTTAAAACAACCTATCTGAGTATCAAAATTTTTAAACAAAAAATTTCGTCGGAAACGCACAAAAACCATAGTGTCAGAATTTCTTGCATACAAGTCCAAATAATAAACTCAAATTATTTATTCACAAATATTTGAACAGCCCAAAATATACTTGATGTCTTATTCTATAAATTTACAGCTAGTCCAAATCAAATTCATGTACTACACTGTCCTGATGATAGTCCCCGATCTTTCCTCAAATAGGTGGCAGCAACGATTTAATCGCTAGCAAATAGTTGGCAGCAAAGGTTTATTGATTTTTGACAGTTTTAGAACACATGCGCCTGGTTAACAAGACGGGTATGCCCGACACAAGGACTTTAATAGTAAAGAAGCGTCGTTAACCCGATGCAATGCAAGACGGGTTGAAAAATTACCACATTGAAGTGGTAATAACATTCTACCGACGAAAGGACCTTAGTAGTCAAGAAGGGTTGTTAATCTGATACAATACGGGTTGAAAGTAAATCTCTAGACTTGTTTATCCAAGGTTACTTTGGACTAAACATAATCAAAATTTTTTCACGTAAGTTATCTATAATTCGTCAATATAATTGTTGTTTAAGCTTAATTGCATCTTAAACCATTTTCTGCCACATTTAAGAGGAGATAGCAACCCATGAGTTTTTTGAGAAGCAAGATAGGAGAAATATTTCCCAAAAATTCTCAACAGGGCTAAACTTTGGAACTTTGTTCCAAAAACAAAAGATCAGATTTCCGTAATTTTACATGAAAGCGAATACAAAGATTTTTTAGATTCTTTTCAGAAGATCATTTTATTCAGCGTTTTGTTATGGGATAAAATTATGTTACATAATTTGAGTCAGATATACAGAAATGAGGAAAGACAACTAAGATATTATTCTCCGCAGAAAACTAAAATTCACAACAACGGGTTAAAACTAATAAAATACAAGTGTTAAAACAGCCATAAAAAAACTTTAATTGATGAATTTTCCTCTTTTTCAGTAGCGCACTACTGCTTTATTTTAATGAGCCCCCTGTTCTGGCCATCACAGATTACATATCTTCTATAATTAATTCACTTGACGAAGGACAAATTTTACGCTTTAGACATGAGCCATCTATCTTTCTATTGCAATAAATTAATTTCCTTTTCATTACTAACTGCACTCTGTAATCTTTTATTACAGATTACAAGTACTACAATCACCAGCTATAATCTTCATAATCATCAGATGACAAGAAAATGAGAAAGGGTTTGGGGGACGCACCTGCCACCGCCAAACACAAAGCCTAAACTATTACAGAAACAAACTTTAACTACTAAAAACGAGACTATGTTTAGTGGGGTCTGAATTTGGGCAATACTAAGCCAAATTTACTTTCCACGCCATCTAAGATCGGTAACGCTACTTGGTAGCCTCCAATATGATCAGGATTCAAGCTTCTTGCAGTTTCTGCACTTGTCGCTATCCGAGATTCAGATCCAGCAGGACGCCTAAAATAAAATTAATATATTCATGGGTAACTGAAAACGTGTTCTCTCTAAAAGAAGGCAAAGTAGCTTCACATATTTAGTCAAATAGAAGGCACTTCATACTACTACTACAACTCACTGCAGCATCAAGCCGCCTAAGGCCAACACAGCTACGCGCGCTCTTCCTCCATCCCAATCGATTCAAAGCCTCCCTCTTTGAATCAAGGAAGTTCCCGTTTCCCTTATGATATTTCCGTATGATATTCTCCCGCCCCATTCGGGGACGACCTGCTTTTCGTTTGGCCCTAGACAGTTGGCCAAAAAGGACAATCCTTGGCAATCTGTTACCCTTCATCCACAGCACGTATCCTATTCATACCAAGAATAATTCAAAGATAAAAGAAAATTTAAATAAAATTGAAGTAAATTACTATTATCAACAATTCACAACAGCCCCACATCACTTAAGGTCAAAACAGATGCACACAACGGCGTTAATTGGGAGGGGTTGCATCTGTCATCAAAGATTTCCCCACTCCTACAAATAGAAATTTTTTTTAGTATTTCTAGTTTTTTTAGTTATTCCTATTTTTAGTATTTTCATAAAAATGGCCTTTTTTGCATTTTCATTGAAAAAATTAAAAGCAGCAAAGCTGCCAAATCCCTAGATTTCGAAAAACACAATCCTCCCTCCCTTCATTTCCGTGATATGACCCCACTGGCTGCACACGCCCATACTCCAAATCATTCTAGTCAAAGCTTCACTCTTTACCCCCCTCCCCCCCCTCCATGAAGTTGCTCCTTCTCACCTTCATGATGTCATTCTAGACAAGAGAAAAAGTTGTGGATTCATTTCTTTTTTATATCCAAGGACAAGCAAAATAAATTTACCAAAGCAATCCCCTTCTTAGCAAAATATAATACTTTTTAAAACTAAGTTATAACAACAAAATTAAGAATTTACCTTATTTCATCACCTAGGCTGCTCTTATTTGTTCTTTCTAAAGATTGCTTTAATGACAAGTCCTTTCAAAATCTATGCAGTTTTGAGACTATAGAGCTCATCTTAGGTTTACATGTTTCTTCATTTTTCTTTGAATTTTTTTTTTGAAAACGTTTTAAAATTAATTATTTTTAAAGTAACTATCAACACTACTTTATCAACACTACTACATTGCCCTTCAACGCTAAGATGCCATGAATAGTTCCTAGAATACATCGGGCATAGGAACTGCACCGACAAAATACTGAACGTCCTACTTATTATCAGGGGCGTATTTCCAGCATTTTTATGGGGGGGGGAAGAGAGGTCTACATCTAGAGAGTCAAGGGAAATGGGCTACATAATAATTTTTTTCTCTCAATCATTGGGGGTCAACTGCCCACACTGCACCCCCTCCCCCCGAACGACGCCACTTCTTATTACATTGACTAAATGATACTATAGGAAAATCATCGAAAAATACGAGAGTATAAACGAGCAGACTTTGACTGACACGAGCCGATTTCGTATTCACAAAGGCGCAATCGGAAACCAGATTTTTTCTAAAAAAAAAAAAATCAGAAAACAGAGTTTTGATGACAATTTTACATTAAGGCAGGATGCTCTCAGGCGGAAGCGGTTATTTTCATTTTTAAGCCTGAGTAAAAATTATTGATTCGGTGGCCTATATTTTTGCGGACGATTTTTTGGTTGGCAGAGAAAAAAAAATACATTGGAATTACTAAACTGCACGCAACGTAATCTGGACAACGTAATATGCATAACGTAATCAAGAACGTATAAATAGTCACCTACAGCCAGGCTCACCTACCCTAGAGACTAATTACAGCGCGTTTCTGGTACCAATACTCAAGAAGACACTTTATAAAAGGTTAACACCAAAGACACCACCCCTTACTTTTGGGTTTTTACATCGAGTTTTCCTTTCGTGTTGTTATTACAAGTGCTGGTCTCTTTTACCACTTGGAAACTCAGTAACTGATCTTGAACCTCCATTTTTTTAACCGAATTTTATCATCGAGTCCTCCCTATCTATTGTTTCTGACCAAAATTCACTCTTTTTATTTTTCATTGAATATATTGACGCTTTGATTTTTCTTTGTTTTCCTTATTTATTTATTTTGTTACCTTATCTACCTTATATATTCCTTATTTACCTTATTTACTTTACTCATTTCGTGAAGTGTTTTCGCCGAAAAGGAAAACTTCAATAGTTTCATTGGCCCGGCGACCGATCTGTTTTTAAATCTTATCTTATAAAATATCTAAAGACGAACAGGCCAGCCATGACAAAACAAAGAGAAAAAAGAAAATTCAAATTGAAGAACAAAACAAGGGGTCTACGTCCAGTAGAAGGAAAGGAAAAGACAAACTAAACGACGGATATTCCGCCTGAAAAAACTAGGCGTTTTCAGCGCTAAATATAGAAGAAAAACTAATTAAAAGAATAAAGAAAAAATGTAAAATAATCTATAAAATCTAAAAATAAAACCTAAAACTAAAAACAATAAAAAAATATAAGACATTTATAAGACATATATATATGATATATATATATATATATATATATATATATATATATATATATATATATATATATATATGTATGTATATGTATATAATATTTCAAAAACAGGTTAACCTTATTGTTTAAAATATTTTCTTATTGTTTTTAATTTTAGATTTCAAAAATTATTTCATATTTTATCTTTATTCTTTTAATTAGTTTCTTCTATATCTAACGCTGAAGACGCCTAGTTTTATACAGGCAAAAAACCGTCGTTTAGTTCGTCTCTTCCTTTCCTTCTACTAGCTGTAGACCCCTTGATTTATTCTTCATTTCTTCTCTCTTTTTGTTTTAAATCTTATATTATTTCATTATTAGCATTAAAAAAAGGAACAAAGGCGAATCAGTCAATTTAAGGTTTTGAAGCACATTGGCACGGCTAGAATAAGAGTCTATAAGAAATGAAAATTCTAATCGGTGGTATAAATAACAGAATTAGGGATATAACCAATAAACGATACACACTTGAAAGCCAAAAAAAAAACTTACGATCCACCAAAATCGACGTAGAAAAATCTTTGCAGCAATTCGTAGGTAACAAGGGTAACACCAAATTGTGGCGAGGAACGCATAACCCGAGCTAAACGATAGAAACATAGCAATTAACACGACGGAAACATTTACGCTTCACATGCTAAATGTAACACAAACCATGCAATAATACAGACTTTATAAAAGATAAATTGGTAAAAAAAAAAAATCGATTCTGACCAATGGATTGCACAACATAGGTCACTGCCTTCAGCTGGGAGTGCCACAACATAGGTACCGTCTCCTGATTCACTACCTTCAGCTGGGAGTCCAATGCGTAGTTGGGGGCAAATCATCCAACACTCCCGTGTTTTCCACCGAGATTTCTCAAGGTACCCATTAGGAGCTGGGTCGACTCTAGCTGAGCTTAGAATCATACCACTGACCCCCATTCCCCGTCCCGATACCAGGGCTTGAACTCATGTTTTCGCGGACAAAGTATTACAAGTCTAGCACGCTATGGCTCATGTAAATGGCTAAGTTAGGGACAATTTTATTTTTAGACTAAACAAGTAGCGTGGTTATTACGATTTTATTAACAGGGAAATATAAGGAAAAGCGTAGATCACCTGGTCAACAAACCCGCCCTACGAGCATAATGATGCCTAAACAATATAAAACAGCCGAGAAAACTAAAATTCGAAAAATACTTGAGAAACAGGAGAATAAAAATAGAAGAAAAAAAATCACGGGGAAAAGGAACAGACTGAACAAAAACAATATCTCCTGAAAAAAAAAAATCTTGAGCTCAAAATTGAAAACACAACAATCAAAAACAAAAAATTAGAAGGGCCACCATTTCACATAAAAAGTAAGAATGTGGCTGCATTCGTTGCCACATGTGGCGTGGCTGCATGTGGCTACATGTTGTTTTTCTTTGGATTCAGATTGGCTATTTTTTATATTATTTTTAATCCCAGTACTCATCTTACGGGTTTGGTCTATTTCTCACAGTTTTTTTTTGTATTCTCATTCCTTGTATTTCTTTTAATTTTTTGTTTTTCTTATTTTCTGGCTAAACACTCTCCACATTTATTGTTTCTCTTTTTTAATGTTATATATAGCTAACTTCGTCTCAAAACTTATTTAGAAGTTAAATTTTGCACACAAAAACAAATATATTTAATTTATCCAAACTTTCATGTAAGAGTTGAGCCATTCCTATGGGAGACTTGGCTCCCTAGGCTACCCCTCTCCCTCCCAGCAGCAATTCAGAATGCTGACTCTAAAATACATACGAACGTTTCTTAAGTGGTTGGATGCACTTATGTTTGTCCTTTTTCTTATTTTTATTTTCTCAATATAATATAAAATTTGTTTCCTTTTTCTTTTGAATTACCCCATCTAACATCTAAGTTTGTTCCTCTAATACGTAAAAAAAAAAAAAAAAAAAAAAAATGCAAATAGCATCCAAGAAGGAAAGTCATGGCAAAACTATGTGAGTGATTGAATTATATGAGTTTGCAACAAATGTTGCAAACTTGTTGAAACAAATGTTGCAAATGTTTGCAAAAAATGTTGCAAAATGTTGGAAAGATGAACCAGGGGAAAATGCATTCCCTCGTTCATCTTTTCTATTGTTATCTCGTCACACACTTGTCAAAAACTTCCTCCTAAAAAATATTATTAATTTCACAGTCCAATTCCCAATCTAATTTTCCCCCCAGAAATTAGAAACCTTACAAAAGTTGGGTTAATAAAAAGGGGTCCTTGGGTGTCTCCTCTTTGCTGAAAAACAGCTCCTGTTCACTGAAAACAGAAAACAGTTCACTTTCACACAGTTACAGTTAAGTTAGGTAAACAGTTACAGTTAGGAATTTTCATTAGTTTACTGAAAATTCCTGTTTACTGAAACATTGTTTCCTATTCTCCTTTCCTTCCTCATTTCTTCTATGCAATTCCTCACTCTCTCTGCCCTTCCTCTGTATTATTTTCCTGTTTTTGCTTCGTATTTTACAAGATGGGCGCCAATAATGTTAACGTGTTTTCCTTCGATTTTTTTTTCTTCTTTTTGTTTTGGATAATCAGCTGATTGACTGACAGATGAAGAAGACAATAACGTTAGACGTACAAAATTAGCATATTTATTCGACTTCTTGTAAATTAAACTTAACCTAACTTTACCTTTATCACATTCTTTTGGATAGCCATGGTTAATTCCAACTATGAATTAGAATTTCCTGCCAATTTAAGATCTACGACATTAAACATCTATATTTTCAATATGTTGAATATTTTATTTAATAAGTAGAATAAACAATAAAGTAAAAAAATAAAATAATGGAGTAAAGAAGAATAAAGAATAGAAAATAAAGAATAGAAACCAATTCATTTTTCTAATATTTTACATTACAAATATCCACTCAACCGATAAGTATTTGGAGTCATACATACCAAAATCAGCAGCATACTACGCTGCATACTCATACATACTATGTGGAAACTGGCCGTTTTTTATCTGAATGAATTGCCTTTTTTCTTATTGTCTTTTTTCAGCTGAAGTTGCTTTAAGTCATGATGTTGGGACTGGTTTATTGCTGGTTTTGGATTTAATTTTCACACGTTTTAATGCAAGCTTAATTTTATATTTATTTATTTGTTTTGTTGAAGACTGCTAGAGAAGAGAAGTTTCCTCTAAATTCCACGGTCTTAAAAAAATCCTCATTATACTACCTTTGTTATTTGTTTTCAGGGCAGTATCCAGGATTTGTCCGGGGGGAGGGGGGAGTTTACAAAAAAAAATTCATAAAACACATCAAAAATTCGTCTGTATTCATTTATAAGTTTATTTTCATGGTGACGTCAGGAAGCTTGCCATAGAAAACTTTTCAATCGCATGTTTGAAAATAAAACAAAACAAAAAGCAAGGCCGTATTCAAGGTGGTTACCTCCACCCCACAGAATGTTGCCTGACTCGTAAAAACGCAACAAAATACATATAAAATAAAATTTTGATGCGCTTTTAAATTTTTTCTTTGTAATCCCCCCGTCCTCCGAAAAAAACCTACATACGCCCTTGACAAAAAAAGAAGACATTTTTCAAAATGTTGACAGTCAAAACATTCAATTTACATTACATTAATTTAATCATATTAAATTAAATTTTCACCTTAAATTATACACTAAATTACGTACAATTTTTTGCATTGATTGATTATCAAGCAAATCATATCAAACTGCATCATTGCTTTCTTTCTATTGAAGGAAAACATTTCATAGCAATTTTTCTGAAAAAAAGAAAAGAAAAGCCGATCTATTATTTAATTGGTGTGTTGGCTTTCAGATAAGCCTTTTTGGAAGGTTTTAGTCAAGATGGCTTATGTTATACGGGCTACAAAATACGGGCTATACGTTATACGGGCTACAAAATTACCTTAAATTATACATTATTACATTAAATTCCATTTTATGTTTAGTTTCGAATGAACGTTTAACTTAATTAAGATGCGTTCTTAATTAATTAAGATGCGTTTTGCATTATACTAACTTAAAATTAAATACCTGTAGCTCCTTTCCAAAAAGCTGCCCCTCCTTCCTCTGCCCAGATTTTCCGTGCTGCATCAAACACTCCGTTATAAGTTGTTTGGCCTTGCCTTGCTACAACCTAAAGAATATATAAAAGTGTCATACTATAGAAGTCGATAATTTGTTTTTATTATATGTTTTTATACAACCCTTTATATTTATTATATTTTATTAATATTCTTATATTTATTATATTTTTATCGTATTAACATTATATATTAACTCTTTATAATAAAAAAAGAACAAGAGAATAATTATTGAAGACAAAATTTAAACATTTCAAAATACATCAAGACTTTAACGAATTTCTCTGTCAGTACCGATGTCCAACGATGGCCTAGTTTTGATAAACGGGAATTATACATAGAAACTTACTTATTCACGGCAATAACGGGGTCAACAAAGTTAAATTTTATTTCAAGATAAGAATTGCGAATTCATGTGGAGAAACAAAGATATAAGATATTTCGTGAAGCAAAAGAAAGCTGAACAAAGTTTCGGCTTGTCTGTACTTGTAGATAATTTCCAGAAAGGTGCAATGTACAGATAATAAGGTAGGGCGACGGAATTAAACAATTTTGAAAGAAGATGAAGGTTGAAGCGTATCTTATTGGTGACAAAACATACATACGATAGGCCGATTAGACGCTCGATGCGAACTATTAGGAGTTGCCGTGTAAGTCAAAGAGTATGGGTAAGTTATAAGAGTGGGATCTGGCGCTAGTGTCAACATAGAACTATCAACGCCAACTAACGTTTGACGACGGTTGGAATTTTTTCAAGCTGTATAAACATTTTTCTGTTTCGAACTGAGACCAGACATGTATTACTTTACTAATTTCACCAATTACATTAATTAAATTAATTATTCTTATTACTACACTGAAAAAATGCTAAGTGTCACCAAACGCTGGATGGCGTTCGCGATTCTTTTTATCGACACTAACGCCAGTTCGTACTTTTATTAGTTACCCATACTTTTTGGTGAAAGCTTTATTGACGATTCATTTGCGACACCAAAATAAGCAATGTGATCAGCTTGCTTTATCCTGCTGTTCCCAAGCAGGATGTCCGGTGATGATTCATGCTTCTATTTGGAGAAAAGGACTTCTGACTTTAAGGTATGGAACTAGAGGCCGAGAACTAGAGGAACTAGAGGCCGTACTCAGGTTGTAGCGAAGCAGACAATTCGCCAATGCGCTGGATAGTTTGATTTAAATTCGGAATATCGTCTGTATAGCAGATGAGCTACGAATTAAGATCGGCAACGATGAAAGACGGTGGAGCAGCTGGCTTAATTATATTAATTAATTACTGATCAATTGTCATTATTTAATATAATGGAAGAGAACTATTCAAGGTAGCTCGAAATACTACAGGAGAATGTGTAATTTATAGTTTTTTTTGCAAGCTAGCTCTCAAAGTATTGAACTAGCTCTCAAAGGGAATACACCTGTTTTGACTTGATTCTTTAACCTTGAAGTAATTCAGTGATAAGTTGTGCAATCGGATACTTGAATTTTTAACGCAATCAGAATTTCACACAAGTAAAGTAAGAACTTGAAATAAGTACCTGTATTTTGAAGATTGCTTATAATTTGAATTGATTGGATACTTGTGTATTTAAAAAAAAATTATTATCTGAGTTAATAATCATAAATGGAATAAGGTGTGTCTGGTCGATAGCAGTGAATGAGTGAACATTTTAACTCAAATTGTAATAACGGATTATGCTTTACGGTCTATTACAGACTAGTTTTTGAATTGCCAAGTTGATTAGTTTGGAATAAATTAACATTTGGAATGTTTTGTCTTATGACTGAGTAGGACCTGTTACGCGAGAGCCGCTTATTTGTTTATCCAGTGGTGGTTACAAGTTTATTCTGAATATAAACCATTCTGAACTGTGATTCTGATTTTTGATCGAGTGTTCAAATTATATTTATTCGTATCAATTTGGTACATTTAACCCGAAGAGGAATTGCTGCTGACCTATTAGCCTAAATTTCGAGTTTTTGTTTTTGGAGCTGAGTTACAGATTGGCGTTAGGAGTCGTTCTTGGAGCTGAGTTCGGGGTTGGCGTTTGCCGTGCTCTTGTAACGGCTAACGCTTAATGCACGTTGGCAGCTCCGTGGATAAATATTTGTTGCCTAGTGAGGTAAGCCGTTTCTTGTTTAATTATTTCTGAAATGGGACGTCGGCGTAAAGTCCAGCGTGCTGGAACTGATGGAAATGGAGCAGTTTTAGATGTTTCGGCCACTTCTAGCGAGGAGTCCCAGTCACCATTGTTACAAGTTGTCCGAAGATTTTGTTACGATGCTGGCAATCGTGAAAGAAAACGGATCTAAGTTAGACTGTATTGATGGACATATGAGATATCTGGAACAAAGGGTTATATCGTTGGAAAAAGCTCAGCTTGAGTTTGACGCATCAATTACCGAAGTTCAAGCCCGTGTAGTACCAGCTGAAAGCGAAACTGATAGCCTAAAAAATCAAATTAGCGTCATCACGAGTGAAGCGATGCCACTGAGGAAAAACAATATTGATCTGGCAAGTCGGTTAATGATGTGTGAATACCAGGTATCTGACAGTAACATTATTGTTTGGAATTTGCCTTGCGACAGTAAGGAGGACGCTAGTGAAGCGTTTAAGCAAGTATGTCTGTCTGGGTTTGAAGTAAGTGAAGTTCCCAAGTTTACAGTGCTACAAAACATGAAAGACCAGATATTTTTTCGAAGGAAAAGAAAATTGATTTACTAAAAGTTAGCAAGAATTTGAAAGGGAAATCTGTGAGGAATCTGAAAGAGATTTATATTAGTGATGATGCCCCTCTTTCTGTCTGGGAGGCAGGAAAAAGTCTTTTTGAGAAGAAGGCTAAGCTAAAGGATATAGGTATTTCAGCTTGGGTGTTTAAAACCGTTCCACCTTTTCTTTATTTTGATCGTCCTAATGGTTCACGAGCCAAATTCTGCCCTAGTGATATAATCCCGGAGCTTAATTCACCGCGCAGTGATAGCAATGCGCATCAGCGCAGTTAAGCGAGGGGAAGAGGTTTACGCGGTGGTGAAGGTAGAGAAGGAGTTTAATATAGGTCCCTATTTGACATTATGGTAATCTTGTGAACGGATGGTTTGTAATCATGTGAGTATTGTTTAGTGTCAGTTATGAAATTTAAAATAAGCGGTTGTTGCGTTTATTATTAACTTATTCATTTTTTTTGTGCTATGAAGTATTCATTGTTTTTGTTATTTATGTCCCCTATGTTGGCGATTCTTTTTGTGTTATTATTTTTGTTCCATGTTTTCTTATCTTTTGTTTTCTTTCAGGTTTTGCTGGTCTGGTTTCTCGGTTCTTGGTCGTGTCACTCATGGCAGGGTAAGGTTACTATTTTTTCACATTCCAAAATTCCGGTTTCCATCCCTTTTGATTGATTATTTTGAATGTCAAGTTTAGTTAGGGACCAGCTGAGTTTTCTTGAGAGTGATTTGATGAAATTACACGAGTCGGGGGGTGGGGGACTTCACAGAGATTTTGATGTGGGTGAGTTTCATGAGGTTAATCCTGATTCCCGTTATAAGTTTCTGTGTGATTTGAGTTCTATTAGTTGTCAAAGTGAATTTAATATTTTTCATTTAAATTGTCATGGGACTGGAAGTTCATACCAGTTTCTGAATGAGTTATGTCTGCAATCAACCCCTCATGTTTTAGCTTTAACAGAGACTTGGTTGAAGAACCATAGTTCTTCTCTGTTAGAGATTGGTAATTATAAGCTGTATATTAAAAATAGAGAGAAGCATCAACATGGCAGTTTAGCAATTTACGTGCGTAATGATTTTGAGAGGTTAAGGTGAGAGATGATATAAGAGTTAATCGAGAAATGGTGTTTCAAAGTATGGTGTTAGAATTGCAGTGTCTTAATTTTAAGTGTTTTATGATTGTCGTTTATAGACCCCCTTCGTATAATGTAGATGAGTTTAGCTCACTTTTAGAAGAGCAATTGGATAAGTTACCAATTTCAACTAGACCTTGTTTTATTTGTTGATTTTAACTTGGATTTAAGAACTGTGAATAGTAACCTTAGAGCTAGGGAGTTTCTAAACACTATGCTGGGTTATGGACTACAGCCTTCTATTATTATATGTACATGAGTGGGCTATGATTCTGCTACGTTGTTTGATAACGTTTACTTAAATACTGGATATAGTAGTTTAGTAGTGCGAGTGTTATTGTAAACGACGTTTCGGATCATTTCGGTCTGTTGATATCTATTCCTTCTCTTTTGAACCGGCCAAGATCAGAGCTTTCTCAAGTACCGAATAATTGTTTTCCTGTTATTAATGTACTGAAGTTAAAAAATGAGCTTGGAGGGAAATATTTCGATTTTTTATATAGTAATGATATAGATGTGAATGATAAATTAACACTTTGGTATTCGATGATTAAGGATATGGTAGTTGCTTGTAGTCAAGTTAGGAAGAAACGTAAGTATTTTGATTTGCCAAAGAAGCCTTGGGTTACGAAGAGTATTCTAGTTTCTCTAGCTAGGCGACAGCAATTGTATAAAAAGTCCACATTAAGTAATAGTATTAGCGGTGTAAAGATTTATAGAGCGTATAGTAATAAGTTGAATAGCATACTTCGTAAAGCTAAGTTAGATTACCTAAGTGATAGTTTTAAAAATGCAAAGGGTAACCCGAGAAAGACTTGGAATGTTATAAGTTCTGTTATTAAACCGAATAAGCCTGAAATTGTTTGTAGTCTTGTTGATGGTGAAAATATTCGCCAAACTACTGAACGTATGTGTGAGCACTTTTCTAGTGTAGGGGGCCGGTTAGCATCGTCTGTTGAGCAGCATGCAAGTGATGGTGTTTTTACTCAGTTTTTGCCTGAAAGTAGTGACGTTTCTATGTATTTGCGACCGGTTACTGAAAAAGAATTGTGTGATGTGGTAAAAGGTATACGAAATAGTGCATCCGGGTCAGACTTTATTTCAACACATGTTTGCAAGTCAATTTTTCTTGTGGTATTACAACAAATTTTGTACCTGATAAATGCTAGTTTTCAATGTGGTATATATCCAGAGTGTCTTAAAATTGCGAGACTAATACCTTTATTTAAAGGGGGTGATAGGAAAAATGTGAATCATTATCGACCGATATCCCTCCTTTCTGTTATATCTAGGGTAGTAGAAAAAATTATTAATTCTAGGGTATATGCGTTTTTGGAGAATATTTCCTTTTTCCATTCTAATTAGTTTGATTTTCGTAAGGGGATGTCTATAGAACAGGCAGTTTTGTTTTCGCCAAAGTTTGTACATGATGCTTTAAACCATGGTTTTAAGGTGGCGTCTATTTTTTTTAGATATTGCTAGAGCTTTCAATTCAGTTGACCATGAAATTTTAATTATAAAGCTAGAAAATTGTGGAATTAGAGGAAATGCTTTGAAGTTATTTGAAACTTTTTTGAGAGGTAGGACCCAGTGCGTTGAAATTTCTAATGTGAGGTCTGGTGAAAGAATGGTTAATTATGGTGTTCCACAGGGTTCTGTTTTAGGTCCACTTTTATTCTTGGTTTATACAGGGTGTTCCAAAAGAAACAGTGCACTGAACACAAGAAAGGATATTTATACATTTAAAATGTTTAAATGTAGTTGAAAATGTTTTCCCAAAAGATTTTAAATATTATATTTGGATAATTTAGAATTCTTTCCATATAAAGTGCACGTTGTTCATGACCTGAAGCCTCAGGCTTCACAAACACGCGTACTTTTCTGTCGGTGGTTCGAAAATTTTACTCTACAGAAAAGTGAAAACATTTTAAACCATATCTTCTTCAGTGATGAAGCAGGTCTCTATTTGTCCGGGTACATGAACAGTCAGAACTCAAGAGTGTGGTTTACAATAAATCCTCATGCTCTGTTTCAGAAGCTCACTCCACGATCAAAAAGTTGGTGTTTGGTGTGCTTTGTCAAGGCGGCGTAATAATTGGACCTATCTTTTTTGAAAACACCATCACAACTGATTGTTACATTCATAACATCCTGGAGCTATTTTTTTATCAACTGAGGGAGCAAGAAAAGCAACAAGGCTGGTTCCAGCAAGATGATGCAACTGCACATACGGCTCGTGTCAGTATGGCTGCAGTTGGTGATGTCTTTGGGGATCGTGTGATCTCTCGTAGTTTGTGGCCACCTCGATCACCGGATTTAACACCTCCTGACTTTTATTTTTAGGGCAAATTGAAAGGCTCAGTGTATGCAGACAATCCTCGAACTACGGATGAACTGAAGCAGAAAATAACAAGTGTTATTCAAAACATCAAACCTGATGAACTTGATGTGTTTTTCAAAGCATGCAGCGTCGCGCTCGTTTATGTCTGCAAGTGAATGGCGCACACTTTTAACAGTTATTGTAGATCATATCTTACTGCACGAATCAATCCTCAATCGTACTTTAGTTGATAAGGTATTATATTTGTGAATATTTGCAATATATAGTATGTTTCTGTGAGTTTTGTCTTTTTGGGTTATTAGCATATTCCTACTGCACTGTTTCTTTTGGAACACCCTGTATTAACGACTTAAAATTTTTTGTCTGAGACTTTATAGATCGTGCACGGTCCAATTGTTTAATGATTATTCCAAGTTTTGCAGATGCTGCTGACTTTACTGCTACTGCGAATACTGAGCCTGTTTTAATAGAAATAAATAGACGAGTTAAGTCAAGCCTATATAAGTGGATGAGAGGAACTAAGCTTTTGTCAAACCATAGTAAATCAGGTTTTATTATGTATGGTAGATCATCAAATTTTTACCCTTGGATCGTTGATATGCAAATGGAGAATTATGTAATTAAGCGTACAAATAATATATAATACCTTGGTGTTATTGTGGATGAATGCCTTAGCCTTAAAAAAAATGATTCTTTTATTAATAGTGAGATTGCAAGAAATGTTGCAATATTGAGAAATTAAAAAAATATGCTCAAGGATTCTGTTTTGAGATTGATTTATTTTTTCGTTAGTTCACCCGTATTTAGTATATTGCGTGAGTATATGGTCTAGCACATTTTCAATGCATTTGCAGCAGTTACGTGTGATACAAAATATGGCACTGCGAGTGTTGTCCGGAGATAATCGGAGAACCTCGGTGAGATCCCAATATGTACAGTTAAATATTATCCCTGTGTCAGGTCTTGGAAAATTTTACCATGGCTTATTTATGTTTAAATATTTTTCTAATTTGGTTCCCAAGTTTTTTTCAAATTTTAAAATTTATTTATTTCTGGTGATGATGTACACAATTATCCTCCTCGTCATACTAGAGAAATACGGACACCTCAAGTTGCTAATACTAAATCGCTATTTTCAATACGTCATGTGGGGCCAGTTGTCTGGAATATTTTGCCTGTTTCTTTAAAAATGTCACCGAATCTATGTGAATTCCGTCGGGACCTTAAAACTCTTTGTCTCCATAGGTATGAATTTGTTTAAAGGGTGGTATAGTTGAGTCACTCTCAGGTTTGCCCGGAACCCGTTTTTCCTATATTTTTTTTTTTTTTTTGTTTATTCATTATTTATGGGATGGCGGCGGGAAGTTTTGGAGTATGTGAAGTATTGATTTTTGGTTATTGCGACCAGGAGCCGAGTGAGTGTAAGATTTTCATTTTTTTTTTATTTTTTTTCTTTTTCTTTCTTTCTTCTTTTTCTCTTTTTTCTCTTCTTTCTCTTTAGTATGTTATTATAAGTGTTAATCTTAAGAGGGTTAATACTTCCGAACAAGCGTTTGATTATGTAAGGTCATTTGTTTTTTTTTGTGTTGTGTTGTTTTTGGAATAAAACTTTATCTTATCTTAAGCAAAAACATCCCTTCAATTTATAAGTCATGAATTTGTTGATTAACCATTAAGATTTAGTTAGGGGTGATGGACCTGGGGTTAGGTGACCATTTTTTGTTTGTTCAAGCAAACAGTCTTCCCTTTTAATAGACTCCCATTTATAAACTGAATGTTAAGAGGAGAGTGACCCATGGTTTCACTATAGACACTTGCTTTGGTTTTGTTCTTGTGTTATAACGTCAGTACTGGAGGTTTGTTTATAATGTGAGTTGTTCTTATTTATTTATATTTTTTTCTTTTTCTTCTTCGTGTGTTTAGTTGTCATATTTTTTATGTGTGTTATTTTTTTTAAACATTTTTTTTTCGTTCTTTTTCCCCGTTGAGAAAGGCTCTCGGAAGTGGAGCCGAAATATTCGGAATATTTTTTAATTGAAGTGTTGTTTTTTTTTATTTTTATTTTTTTTTCACTGCTTTGTTGCAATTAAAATCCGTCTTTTCTTCCTTAATTTTTCATAAATGGAAAAGCAGTGTGGTCTAAAAAATTATTTAGAGAGAGAGCTAGGAAGAGAGAGAGAGAGAGAGAGAGAGAGAGAGAGAGAGAGAGAGAGAGAGAGAGAGAGAGAGAGAGAGAGAGAGAGAGAGAGAGAGAGAGAAAGGGGGGGGGACAGAGATACATACTTGTAACCTAGTTTTGATGACATCTGCGGGAGTAACAAGAGATGCAGCCGGAACACCAGCCAAAGCACCAGCTGCCAAAAGCGACCACGGTGAGTTGTAGCCATTTTCGTTTGCGAGTGCAGCCTTTGCATGAGCATATGCTGGGAAATAAATGGCACTAAATGGTATATCTCGGAGAAAACAGGCCTTAGCTCCCTGTAAATAATAATAAAAATGTATTGGGCTACAACAAAATAAACGAGCTAAGAAGAGTCAACTCGATGCAACATGAGCTAAGAAGAGTCAACTCGATGCAGGTAGCCGAATGAGCAAATAATTGCAATGAAGATTACATCATGGTGAAAAAATACAATTTGTTGATTTCAACCTTGTCCATAAGGATATTATGAACTAGCTTTTGTTGGGATACGAATTTCATCCGTTGCATGTGTATGGAACAAAAAGAAAGATAATTCACAAGATAGATAGATAGATATTTATTGCAAAACTAAAGCCTCTTTGGGCCATGGCAAAAACAAACACAGTTTCATATAAAGTCAAACTACATGATAATCACACATGTAACAAAAACTAAGCACAACCCACAGCAAATAAAAATAAATTACATAGCAACTGCAGCACAAACGCACACACAATACTATAAAACTAACTCACATAATTACACACAATGTCACACACATAATAATAATAATCGTGTATTCAAAAGCCTTTCTACAGGGCCATATGCACTATACATCAAATATAACAGGAAAACAAAAGTAAAACTCCCTTCAGCATTTTTATTCCAAACCATAACAAATCTTCTTCACAATAGTTCCTTTCTTATCTTTAGTGCCTGATCAACAAATCTACATAATCTACATGAGTGCCCCGAAGTGAAAAATTACTTTCCCCCAAAATACCCTCCTTCAAATCAGTAAGCCCCTGAAACCAGCACAGAAAATAGTCCAAATTTTACTTTTCAATATTACAAATAGGGCAAGTGTACCTAAACACTGGGAACCCCATACCTCTTACAAATACTTTACTCCTCCATCTCAAAGACAAACAGTTGGCCCGCAGTTGCAACCAATATGACAAATACTTACTTGGCAAATTGAATTTAAAGTAAATCTCCTGGCCAAACACCTTTTTAACATCCTTATAAACGCTTAATGTCTCGGATCTCTCAATTTCATTCCCCCATGTCTGTATCTCCTGATCTTCTAATCTTTGTTTAAATATTCCTATTATATCAATCTGACTATTAGAGGGTCCTCTACCATCATTTCATATATATGACAATCCTAATCTGCCTAATAAGGATTTAACCCTAGACGGCCACGACCTCTTACGCCCTGAAGCAAGTAGCTCTTCATAGGCCTCTTTAATAAGTTTACCTCGGGGTGCCTGCACTATCTTCATCCAAAATCTAACTACCTGAACCAGCCTATGTTTACGGAGCGAAAAAAGCCCTAGCTCCCCTTTCAAAAACTGGGTATGCGTAGTCCTATGGAGGCCGAAAAGCCTTTTGTAATAAGTTACCTGAAGGGTCTCCAGCTGTTCTGCCACTTCCATCCCCCATAATAATGAATATCCCCACCATAATGAATAACTGGCATAATCTTTGTTAAAAATATTCTCGTATGCATTGCTAGACTTTTAATACCCATAACTGTACCATTCCTAAAAACTGTCGATATAGCCGCTTTCCCCCTTTTTAGTGACTCTTTAAAGCGGGCACACCAAATACCATTATTTTGAAATACAAAACCTAAATATTTTGAATTTTTAGCTATCGTTATTTTGTCTCCATTAAACATAAACTTACCATTACATTCTTTATCCTTTCTTCTACCAAAAATAACTATTTCAGTCTTCTTAGCATTAAGTTGGAGCTTCTTCAAATCTAAGTAATCTGCAACAAGTTCTAACAAAATCTGTAATTCATGGGCAGACTTAGCTACAAGTACGCAATCATCAGCGAAAAGCAAAACTGAAAATAATTTTGAACCAAGACCCACTGTCGGAGCCCACCTTCTTTCCAAAAACTGAACTAAATCATTTATAAAAATAGAAAACGAACGGGGGGAAAGAGCACTACCTTATTTTAACCCTTTACGGTATCTATATGCTCTAGAAAAACCCTGATCTATCACCTTTACTACCGCCTTAGTTCTGCAATACATGCTAGTAACTAACCTCGCAAAAATACTAGGTAAACCTATGCTTCTCAAAATATCTACGAAAATTACCCTCTCAATCATATCGAAAGCTTTTCTTATGTATAATCAAACTGCATGTAGACGGCTAATCACGCTTCCTTTATTGTCCACTAAAGCTTTAATCCAATATGTCCTATCTGGAGTACTATAACCTTTCTTATATTCTCTTTCCTCTTCATTTATAATCTTATTATTATCTAACCACCTATCTAGCCTCCTATCTAAAGATTTTTCTAACACTTTACTAAAAAATGGTGCTAGAGCCATGGGCCTATAGTTATCATTCCAGCTAGGGTCCCCCTCCTTAAAAAGCGGTATAACAACTGAAGTCTTCCACAATTCTGGCCACTTACCTGTAGATACAATACTATTAAATGCTGTAGCTAATATCGACAAAAACACAGAAACGAATTTCTTAACCACCCAGGCTGGTATTCTATCCAAACATGGGGCTGAACCTCCTTTCATCTTACTAACTACTTCTCTATCCTCCTCCCTTGTCACTTCCCCTACCAGTTCATAATCATACTCATGCAGCAGGAAAATACTTTCACCTGAACATGACGACTGACTATCCTCTTCAAGCCCTTCACAGTCTCCTTCTAAATTCTCAAAATAACCAGGCCACAGCTCCGGTGAAGGTGTCTGACCTGAAATATTAGCTCTTTCCTTTTTCATTCTACTCCAAAATTCTTTAACATTCCCTAGTGTGAAATCCTCCATCATCTTTTTCCTTTCTAAACTATCCCGCACCCTACTTTTCCTCTTCAGCAATTTCTTATATTCCCTATTCTTAACGCTATAAAAATTCAACGCTTCTAACCGCAATTCTTCATCCTGGCACTGCCTAACAATTTCTAATTCTGTTTCTACCTCCTGCTTTAACCTTCTACACTCCTCATCATAATATCCTTTATCTCCTGATTTAACTTTCCTTTTTACCGCTTTACTAGACCACTGGTGCACTAACTCACATAACTCGGCAAGGACTTCCTCAGCACCTCAATCTAGATTTCTAATCTCCTCTAATCTATCCATTACTTCTGGTCTCGTTATTATCTCATCCATATTATCAATTTCTTTATTATTCCAATCTCTTTTTAACGGTTTTCGAACTCTAACCTTCTCTTGACCCACTGTCTCATACCTTTTTCAAATACCACTCCTCTTACCTTCAAACTCTAAACACAGCTCTAACTTAAGTGGCCAGTGGTCTGAACCAACTGAACCAACTGAACCAAGTGGACTGAAGTACCTCAACATCAACTGATTGAGCTGCAAGCCCACTGTCAACCAACACATAACCTATCAGACTCGGACGAGCTCCCGACATACAGGTAAACTCCCCTACTCCCCCATCAGTTCCAAATCTCCCATTCCCAATTATTAGACCATTCTCCGAGCAGAGCTCCAAGAGCCTTCTCCCCCAACAATTCACCCTTCTATCCATATCTCTGCTACTTCTAGGCTACTTCTAGGCAAGATTGGTAACGCAATATCAAGTAGGTGGCGATGAATTATCATATTATTGCTAATTTAATATATCCCTTCATTTCAACTGACATAAATATTTGAAATCAACCATTTTTCATGGTTATGAATTTAATCAAGTAATGAATGTTTTAATGAAGTAATTAATGTTTTAGTATGAATTTAATGAAGTAATGTATTATTAATGAATAATAATCAAATTAGTCATTATGTTAAAAATTTTTGCCAATACATAACAATTTTTTTTTCTTTGACAGTTATGTTTTAATCTTTATACTATTTGTTTTCTTTTGATTTAGTTCTTAATTGAACCGTACGTCTTCCCCCACCTTTACAAGCCTAGGAGCCTTAAGGGGATTAGTACTATGTATTCATAGTATGCTTATTTGATTATGAATATATCTTATCTTAAAGAGAAATATAGAAGACTTTTAAAAATCTTTTAATAATAATTCTTTCTTGGTTTGTCACTGTTAATACATCTATAGGTTCTTGTTTCTTTATCTCCTCGTTATAATCTACCTTATATTTACCATCCAGTGCGAGTCCTTAAGTCGTAATTTATATAGCTGGTCCTGGTGAAGTTAATAAAATATACACAAATTATTAACAAATGTACAGATACGACAGCTGTTAAGTTTCCTTTAAAAATATGTATACCTTATGGCTATTACTACTATTACTAAAAACTCACCGCCGCACTAAGCCACCTGAGGCCAACACAGCTACACACGCTCCTCCTCCGTCCCAATTTATTCAAAACCTCCCTCTTTACACCCTCCAGGGAAGTCCCCATTTCCTTTAAATCTTTCTTTATGATATTCTCCCACGTCAACCGCGGAAGACCTGCTTTCCGTTTAGCCCCAGAGGGTTGGCCGAAAAACAATCTTCGGCCATCTGTCATCCTTCATCCGCAGAACGTACCCTAGTCATCTCAGAAGGATATGCTATTTTTTCACTGGTTTCGAGATCATTACCTTATGGCGGGATTCACTGACATATAAAATAGTCTAGTCACCAAATGATATGTACTTTTGGCTCGGTTCACTAAAACTATGTAACAGCGCATCTTTTATATACACCTCACGTTCAATACAGCTTACAGCTTAATGATTTTTATACAGCTTAGCGCAATACATCTAAATGATTTTTATTGGCTGTTAGTGAAGAGAATCAATTGCAATAAGCTGTGCTGAAGTTGAGGATGATAAAAGGGTACAGGAATAACTCTGTTTGCAAATAAAAAAAAAAGTTTAAGCCACTTCAGAAAAAAAAACAAGAAGGGAAGTGCCAAAAATTAGAATTGTGGCCCTTCCTAAAAAAAGTGCGGCGTAACAATTTTACCAAAATATTTTATTATTATGATTAGGAATTATACTGGTCGGAATTATGAGCTTTGATTCAATGCCATCTAGTCTTAATCCATTTTCTTGTTTGTAGTTTTACCAAATAAATTTAAAAATTGCAAAAACTGTAAAATATTTAAAATTGTAAAATTGGTAAAAATTGTAGTTTTAACAAGTTTTACAAAACCAAACAAATCAACCAATCAAAAATTATTGTTTTCCCATAGTGTGTTGGGAAACAGTTTTCTCGCAGCTATTTGGTTCTTACTTGATATTTTGCATTTGGATGTTTTTTTCTTTGACTGACTTATGAATTGGATTTAGTTGTTTATATATTTTACAGTATTTTTTTTTTTTTACTTGATCAAACTTTATTGTTGCTCTATTATGAATTTGGAGATTCTTTACGCTTTCTGTATTTATTTCAAAATTTGGGTACTCGAACCAAAAAACAGTTCAGATAAGTTGGTTTTCATTCTATCGTAATCCTTTAAGGTTAATTCAAAAATGCAGTTCGATTTCTCAAATTGCATTTACCGAATTTTCAGAATTTGCCTTTTTTTGTCTTATATTACCGAATATATATATATATATATATATATATATATATATATATATATATATATATATATATATATATATATATATATATATATATATATATATATATATAAGAGAAAAATCCAAAGCAACTATACTTTATTATGACAATGCATAAATTTTGAAGAATCAAAGAGACGAAACTACTCTTAGCCGAGCAGTAAGCGCTCCGGACTTGAAACCCTGAGGTCCGGGGTTCGAGTCCTTGTGCCGCTGGTTATTTGGTTTGGAACAGGGATCAGAGATTCCTCAGCCAGAGCCAGTCCAGTTCTAAATGAGTACCTGGAGAAATCTGGGTGGAAAACGCGGAAAGTGCTGGATGACTTGCCCCCAACCGCGCAATGCGTTCCCGGACGAAGGCATCGAATCTAGAGATCGGTACCAGCACAACACAGACCATTGGTTAGCATGCGAAACGTTTTTTTATTTTTTAAGAGACAAAAAAAAAACAATTAGTAACAACAATAAATGTGACGTGGTCATTTATCTTTCTGATTGAATCGGGTCCTATTTTCTTATTATTTTCATTTTGGAAACCAGAACCTGATAAATTTTCAACCCTTCGACATAATGCAAAGATAAAATCGAATTTAATCTGTGTTTATTATGATTACAGAACGACTAATCTCAAATCGGCCTTTAGGGACAGTGACCATTACAAGTACCTGATGATTAATTATTTAGTTAACTTCTAGACCAAATACTAAGTAAAAACATGCAATTACTTTGTACAGCCCGAAAAATCCAAGATCTTTGACAACACCTAGGGCTGACACCTTCGTTGCAGTTGCAATTTCGCCAGCTACTTGAAGTCGAATCTTTACTATTTCTAATGGATTTGTGAATACTACTTGGCTGCCTCCGGCCTAAAATAAAATTGATTATATGTAAGTATGTAAACGTGTAATCGCTAAGGTAATAATTACTTTAAACGAAAGTAAAGTATCCAGGAAAATGAAATGCAATATAAAGATAAACCAAGCAGACGTAGGTCGATAAATAGGACCTGAATGAATAGACAGAAAGAGAGAGGAGAAAGAGAGAGGGGGAGGGAGAGAGAGGATAGAGAGAGAGAGAACAAAAAATAAAAAATTGAAAAAAAAATCCAGAAAGGATTGGATCTACTTCAATCCTCATAATAACTACATTCCCTGCAAAATATCAAGCTTTAATAAACCTTTAAGATGATATCAAGATGGTTTCACAGCGTCAGTAAAGTTAATATAATTGTCCACGATGCTGAACTTCATTTAGCTTTTCCGGAAAGTCAGATAAGTTCAAATGATGGCAGAAGAATTCTAAGACGTATTGAAGTCTTGTACCGAATTAAATTAAAAAAACAAGTTTTTTCAACTGAAAGTAAAGAGCAACATTAAAACTTAAAACGAACAGAAATTATTACGTATATGAGGTGGGTCACCCCCTTGCCAATACCTCGCTCTTTATACTGAAGTTCGAATTTTGTCCCAAATCTGTAAGAATGACTCCTGAATCACAAAGGCCGTTTAATTAGAATAAAAAACTATTTTAAAAGTACTAAAAAAACTTTAGCGTAAAGAGCAAGGTATTGACACGGGGGTAACCCCGTCATATACGTAATAATTTCTGTTCGTTTCAAGTTTTAATGTTGCTCCTTACTTTCAATTGAGAAAACTTGTTTTTTTCTTGTAATTTCTTATCGTTTTTTGAAATAATGCTGGTAAATTCGGCTTCCCCTCCATGGAAAATTCTCTTCCCCCATGAGAATATCCTCCCCCCCCCCCATAAAAATCCCTCTGAAAACGTCTGTATGCTTCCCAATACCCAATACTATACGTAAACAATGGGCAAAGTTCATAACTGACAGCTTTTCCCCCGGGGACTATGTGGGGTAAAGTCAACCTCAAAGACATAGTTATTAAGATTTTTCGACTATGCTGAAAAAAATGGATATCTCAAAAATTTGACCAGATGTCTTTGGAGAAAAAATGAGCGTGGGATCACCCCTGAAAAAAAAGAAAAGAAAAAGAATGCCGAGTACTATTCTGACGGCGAAAGAGATGAGAGTGTCGCTTGGAGAGGTGTGTAGTTACAAGGAGACTACGTACAATAATTGAAAAATAAAAAATAAAGAAAAAATATGTCGTATCTTTGTTAGATTGGAAACTTTTCCGACTTTTCGAAAATTTTGTTCAAAATGTTGAATATTTGTCGGAGTTTTAACTCCTTGGGTTAGATTTAATTTAATTTTCCTTACTACTTTTGCACCTAGGGATTGTCGCAAGCACTAAACCACTGGGTATCGTTCTAATTTTTTATAATCCTATAAAACCCACGTTAGAGCGACAAAGATATTATTTTCTTCCGTTTCCAATATTTTGCGATGATAAGGACAAATATGGCTAGAAAGAAAACGCAAGTAGAATCTGCCTATTATTATATTTGATCTAGAAATAATAACAGATACATAGATAATAAAAGTCATGGCATAGATAAAACTAACGAGACATAGACTTACGCATCCTCCAGCCACAGCTTCAGCCCAGAGTGGGAGGTTTCCATTTTTATCGGTTAGCTTGTCACGAACCAAATCATTAGTCTAAAAAAGAAATTGCGCAATAAATAATCATTTTTATATTAATAATAATTTAATTAAATAACAATTCAATTCGATTCATGTAAGTAGCCTACGTGCACTTGAACAAAAGAAGAATTGTAATAAAAATAACTGTAAAATCTGTTTTATCTCTATTTTACTCTGTTTTAATACTATAAACCTGAACGTTTAATTTATTTTTCTCTCGGTTAACGACAACTGTTTGGGGATGGGTTCATGACACTGAAATATTCTCAGAAAAAGATAGACCTCCTTTTCCCTAGGCATTCAAATGGGATCAAATTCCATGTTTTTACGATATCTGTGATAGGGCCGACATAGGGAAAATAGATAAGATTTTGGCGATATGCCAATTGTCGAAATGTTATATCATCCTTCTAATAATACCTTACTGAGGCTAAAAATTAAGGTTTTTATAGCTTAGAATTATTTATTAATCATATTATTCATAATCATTTATATAATTATTTATAATTACAATTATTTTTTATGAAATTATTTTTTTATATAAATTATAATTATTTATGAACTTTAGTTCTCCCTGTTTTGCTTTCCTTATTGAAAGCCATTCAACAATCTACTCTTTAAGTAACTTAAATTAAAGTCCATAAGTGTTAGTCCATATAGTTCTCCCTCCTTCTTTTTTGACGAGGCAATGATAATAAAAAAAAAAACATAATAAAACATTAAAGGCAAAAATTAAATGCTTTAAAATGCGTCATAGCTTCAAGAAATTACTGTGTCAGTACCGAGGTTCAAAGATGGCACAGATTTGATAAACGTCTTTCAGGGTTTTCCTGGATACACTTCTCCCATCTTCTATTTTGTTCTACAAAATTTCTTTTTGCTATCTCAGCGTATGCACTATTTTATTTCGTATTTCTAACTAAATTTTTTTAGATCGCATGAAAAAGAAAAGTTTCATAGAGTTATAAAAAAAGAAACAAATAATAGGGAACATAAAAACAAAATTTGAGCTCCATTTTAGTGAAACATAGAGATATTCAGTTTTTAGCCTTCATGAGTTTGTGAGGGATGTACCACTAAATTAATTTGGTGATAAATTTGTCCAGCTACTTTGAAGCTGAAAACATTACGACTATTAATGGTTGAATTAATGGTTCAACATTACGACTATTAATGGTTCAATCGCCGCTTACGTTGAATGAAGCTAGAGCAAAACATAAGTTTAGTTTTCGAATTTGTTCGTCGAACTCTTTATAGAGCCAGTGACGTCCTTTTATTTGGAAATTGTGGAGATGGCAATGCAATTTACCGAAGCAAGTCCCAGCCTCCAAATGAATCACCTTTGCTGGCTACTCTTTCCTCGGAAAAATGGAGGGCTCCAGAGTGAATACATACCACCTTGTAGGGTCTCAATGACTTTTAAGTAACACTTGTGATAATATATATATATATATATATATATATATATATATATATATATATATATATATATATATATATTATATTCGATATGTATATCACATCCATGCGATTACGTTTAAATTTCTCATCTAGGAAGGGAACTATCTATGGTCCACCCCGCTTTAAAGGAATGTCCCTTTTCAAATTAAAAAAAAATTATAAAATGACAGGGTAGAATATGAGAGGGAAACAGAGGAAGACAGAAAAGGGGAAAGAGACAAAAGCGAGGAAAATAGAGAGAGGGAAAGAGACGAAGAGAGGAAAAGGAATAGAGGGAAAGAGATAAAGAAGGAAAGGGAATAGAGGGAAAGAGACAAAGAGAGGAAAAGGGAGAGGGAAAGAGAAAAAGGGATAGAGAGGGAACAAAGAAAGGGAGAAGGTGAGAAAGAGGGAGAAAGGATTAACGAAAGAAAGCGAGTCAAAAATAGAGAACTAAAAGATGTTCTTTAAAAGAACTAAAGAGAAACGTGTACCGTCAACTTAATGGCTTTTTCAGGTGCTACCCCCATCAACTGAGGCACAAGTCCTCTATATAAGCCAAAAAATCCTTCATGACGAATGACTTTTTTGCAACAGTCCCAGGAGTTTTTGTACATCAGCTCACTAATATAGGATCCAGTCCTTTGGTTTTGCATACGGGTTTTCACCAAATCAATAGGATATACAGCAGTGGCTCCAACAGCTATGATTTAAAATAAAATTAATTTTGTTTCATACATAAATGGCGGCTACCAAATGAAAAATGTTTGGCCTATGAAGTAGCTTTAACTCCTGAAATATACTGGTAGGGTCTTTTATTCATCATAGCTAAAACAAAAGCTACCTTACCTATGACCCTCCTGTGCCTCCAGAGGCGCTTAGGGCATCCAAGAAGAGTCGCCAGTCATCTCTCAACGCGGCGGCAGCCCAGACAACTTCCCATTCAGGTTTGATTGAGGCATTGAGGTTTGCAAAGTCAGTCCGGTAGCTGCGTCGTAGCAGTTTTTTGGGACGTCCTCTTCTTTCCGGTGCTATGTCACTGAGGGACGAACTTCGGTGGTCAAATTTCGGGCATGCGGATCACATGGCCAAGGTATTCCCACTTCCTATATTTGATCACTTTGGTTACCAGTGGTTGAGATGTCTTCTGTCGTATAGTAGCGTTTGTTACTTTTTGGGACTAGTGGATATTTAGAATGCGCCTTAAAAACATGTTTTCGAACGCGAGTTGAGCTTCTTTTCAAGTATTTGATCCAAGTTGTGCCAAGTTTTAGAACCATAGCAAAGCGTTGAGAGGAGGTTGCTGTTGCACAGCCGCAGCTTGAGTCGGAGAGACTACTTCTGGCTCCGCCAAATTTGAGACAGTTTCCTGAAAGGTGCATTAGCCTGGCCGACTCTTAGCTTGACTTAAATAAAACAAAAGATATATAAGAAAAAAAAAAAAAGATACATAAGAAAAAAAGATATAGGCCTATAATTTGAAGCTATATCGGATTTCATTTGGCTCTCAAATATTTTAACTCTATGCCTTATATATTATAAATAATGCATTAGAGCATCCTTTATCTGACCTGACTAATCCGCTTAATATAAAGTTCCCCAGATGTAGTCCATAAAAGATAACAACAAACACTTATCCGGCAACTTGTCAACTGAAACCCTATAGGCAAACATAGCTTATTTACAAACCCTTGAAAGAGTTCCACAATTCACAATTACTGTCCCTTTTTGTTTTCTGCAAATAGTTTCACATATTTTTCCCGTTTTTGAACAGGCTGAGTTTTTTGTTTATATATGACGTCACTTATCCTCAGTAATCCTGGATTTTCCAGGGTTAGCAGGTGTAATTTATCCGACAATTACCCCAGACCATTTCAAGTAGTAATCCTACTAACCCCTGACGTCATCTACGTCTCAAGAAACACTAACAATAAGTAATCGGGCTTGTCGGATAAGTAATCTTGGAATGCTCAAACGCACTAAAAGCTACGTTCTAATAGAATATAGTGATTTCTGTGTTAAGCGAAAACTAACTAATAACGCCATTATTTATATTCTGGCTTACATATATGATTAAATGCAATATAAGTCTTCCCTGAAAACATTTCGGGAAAATTGACTTTTTGCAAGGTCATGAGCATGATCAATTATTTTCATTAGTGAAAAATAAACTTATCTGCTGGAGAAGAAACCAGTTCCTATTTATATGGACAATCTATTTACGTTCGATTTGGTCAGATCCGTGGGATCGGTAGTATCAAAAGGATTGACTATCAGAAGCTGAGTCCTTCTATTTTACAACAAGCAAGGTTATATAAATATATATATATATATATATATATATATATATATATATATATATATATATATATATATATATATATATATATATATGTATATGTATATATATATATATATATATATATATATATATATATATATATATATATATATATATATATATATATATATATTATGGGCATGCATAGTAAAATACTTTCAAATTGTATCACAAAAAATTGAACTTTTTTAAAAGGCGAGCAACAATCATTAATGTAATAATGCACAGGACTACAAAATCAGCAACAGTGAAAATCCGAAGTAGTAAGTACTGTTTCAAGGTCAGCACAATAAGATATACGGAAAACGTCAGGCAATAAAATTAGTGGTTAACCTGGCATAACAGTATCTTTCTACTGCCTTGTTTCTACTAATGATATTCTCCTGAAGTAAACGTCTACTCGAATTCTTTCCAGTTGGTCTAGTCTGGTATTTAGCTGTCGTTATTCAAATTCAACGCAGTTTTACCGACTAAAGAAACTCATTTCTGATTTGGCTGAATTCAAGTTCGAATTCTGAATTCAGCGGAATTCATAAGATTTGGCTGAATTCAATTTCTGCCAGAAACAAAATTAGAAATAATTTTCTATCATCAAAAAAGTCACTTTATAAGGCGAGGACTCCCAAAACTATTGTAATGAAGATACAAGCGTTTCAGCAAAAAAGGCCCCCTACAAATATAGCATCTAGAAACCAGAACAGACCCAAGGTTACTAAGGGGGAATAATGTTGAATATAGAAAAACGGGACTAATGGAATATTGAAAAACGGGAAAAAATGGGACTAATACATTGTCGTATGAAAAAAGGCCTACATTTTAACGTTTGCAAGGACATATTTATAAATATATGCTAGGATTTTTTAAATGTAGTTAGCGACCAATAAAAAAACTACATTACTTGTCTTTTTCTCCCAAAAAGTGGGAACACGTCAGATGTAACGTTGTGTTTCTTTTTCAAGATTTATCTCTTATTTTTTTTCTAAGTGGTCTGTTCAATAGTTATTTTTCTTCGATTTCATTTCTATGATGAAAAAAAAGAAAATTTTAAGCTCATATGAAATCCAAATGTTCTCAAACAAATTCAGCTCTATCAAGCCTCAACTGAATTAAGAAGTAAAGAAATTGATGAAAATGTCATCAAAGTCTTCACCAGGATCTTCCTATATTTGTAGAAGAACTAACTTAATTTTTTTAATAAATGATAAGTACCAAAGCTGATTTTGACGATTCCTGTATTCAATCAAGAAATAAAAGAGGGAGGCCTTGAATAGATTGGAATGGAGATAAGCACTAAAGCTGATTTTGACGTTTTCTGTAATCATCCGACAAAATAAAAAAGGAAGACCTTGAATAAATTAGAATGAAGCGAGTTGCTAAAGCGGATTTTGAATATTCCTGTCTTCATCTGAGAAAATAAAAGAGGGAGGCCTTGAACAAAATGGAAATGATATAATCGACAAGGCGGATTTTGACTTTTTCCGTCATTACCTCAGATAATAAAGAAGGGAGGCCTTTAACAAATTGGAATGGAGATAAGCACCAAAGCTGATTTTGACGTTTTCTGTCTTCACCCGAGAAAATAAAAGAGGTACTCCTTGAACAGATTGGAATGGAGCTAGGCACGAAGGCTGATTTGATGTTTTCTGTATTCATCCGAGAAAATAAAAGAGGCTGGCCTTGAATAGATTGGAATGGAGATAAGCACCAAAGCTGATTTTGACGTTTTCTGTATTCATTTGAAAAAATAAAAGAGGGAGACCTTAAATAGATTAGAATTAGGCTAAGCATTAAGGCTGATTTTGACTTTTTCTGTATTTACCCTAAAAAATAAAAGAGGAAGGCCTTGATCAAAATTGAATGAATATAAGCACGAAAGCTTATTTTTACATTTTTCTGTATCACTTCGAGAAAATGAAAAAGGGACGCCTTGAATAGTTGAATGGGGCTAGGTACCAAAGCTGATTTTGACGTTTTCTGTAATCATTCGAGAAAATAAAAGAGGGAGGCCTTGAATAGATTAGAATTGATATAAGCACCAAGGCTGATTTTGACGTTTTCTGTAATCACCCGACAAAATAAAGGAGGAAGGCCTTGAATAGATTGGAATGAAGATAAGCACGAAAGCTTTTTTTTACATTTTCTGTATCACTTCGAGAAAATGAAAAAGGGAGGCCTTGAATAGATTGGAATGTGGCTAAGCACTAAAGCTGATTTTGACGTTTTCTGTAATCATTCGACAAAATAAAAGAGGGAGGCCTTGAATAGAATGGAATGGATATAAGCACCAAAGTTGATTTGACTTTTTCTGTATTCATTCGAGAAAATAAAATATTCATTGCCTTGAATAGAATGGAATGGAGATAAGCACCAAAGTTGATTTTGACGTTTTCTGCATTCATTCCATAATATAAAAGGGGGAGGGGCCTTAAAAAGATCGGAATGGAGGAGGAGCATACGCAGCTGTGTTGGCCTCAGGCAGCTTGGTGCTGCAGTGAGTTGCTAGTAGTAGTAGTAGAGGTATTCCAGAAAACTGAAGCCGTACCAAGAACAAAATCAGAGGAGCAAGATCCTTCATGATAGAAATAAGACGAACGTAGTTTGATGACCAAAAACATAGCTATTGTTAGTCAAGAAATTTTACTCACACCCATTGTACATGGAAAAAAAATGGCACCCCCATTGGACATGGCACCCTCATTGTACATGGCAAAAATGGCACCCCCATTGTACATGGTAAAAAATGGCACCCCCATTGGACATGGCACCCTCATTGTACATGGCAAAAATGGCACCCCCATTGTACATGGTAAAAAATGGCACCCCCATTGGACATGGCACCCTCATTGTACATGGCAAAAATGGCACCCCCATTGTACATGGAAAAAAATTAAAGGTTGATTCCCCTCCAATTATTTCGATTCTATACTTTGCACTTACCTCCTGCAATAGAACCTAAGGCGAATCGATATCCACTTTCCAAAACTTGCATAAAAACACCTCGCTCTTCAGGACTCTGCAAATAGAAAGGAAAAACTTTTTAAAAATTAGTTTTTTTCTACTTATAAAAAATATTTTTAAAAAACATACTTATACTTACACAATACAAAATTTATACTAGTAAAAATACTGAATACTAAATAATGTATACTAAATAGTATAAAAAAAGTAAACAGTAATAAATAGTAAATACTATATTTAGCATATATATTATATACTTATGCTAATGAAAATATACTTATACTGAAAAAAAATTACTTACAAAATAATGGGCAAAAAACTTATTTGTAAATAGAAAGAAACTTCTTTAAATATTTTGCTTAGAATTTAGCGTCAGCCATGGTTCAATCTATAGACTTGTTCAAATTAGCCTCTGAACGATTATAATAATTATTATAACCTAGAGGATTAAATTATAATTTTTATACAAACAAACAGAAATACTCACAAAAAGAAACCCTTGAGAACATCAACTACTCCTTTTATATTCACAAATTGGATAAAAAAATCTTCAGACTTAAACTTAGGTATATTTAGACATACACTCTAGCACAAGGCTAATTTTCGTAGTATTCAAAAAAATAAAAACACATATACATATATTACATCACTATGACTTGACACTATGACATCTATCATAGTGACACTATGTCACTATCAGAGTGTCATCTATGACACTATGATAGTGACACTATGACATGGTATAATATGACATCACTATGACCATGATGTTATATTATGTCTTTAAGTATATACAATATTTGACACATTTTCAGTGTTGAGACGTTGTTTAAATATACCTGTAGGGAGCATAAACAAGAAAAAGGAAGCATTTTTACTTGAAAATAGTGGCTAAAGTCTTTTCATTTTCCTTTGCACATAAGAGCAAAAGAAATATTTGTATGTTTGTTTCATTTAGCCTATCACAGAGCGCAAATTGTGAAACATATAAAAGATATAGGCTATTATATGTGAACATATAAAAGATATAGGCTATAAAAAAAGAAGAATTAAAAAGGAATGAGAAGTATATTGGAATATCAACACGGAATCGTATGACTGAGTCCCCAACAGCTGAAGTGTTTTCAAAACTTAAAAAAAAAAAAAAAAATTATGCGTTTGCTTTAACAAGGCAGTAACAAAGAAATTTATTTTTCTATTGAGCCTAATTTTCTAATTTTCCTATCTATTGTAAGATAGAAACAAATTTATTGCAAGATCCTCCCTCCCCTTCCTGCTAAAGAAAGGGCGGAAAAGAAATTTTTAGAGCAGAAAGTATAATTAATTAACAGTAAAATATTTGATTTATATTTATATATTATATACATAACCAATTTGATTATTGGTTAGCTTTATCAAAGAAATTAAATTCCTGGAAAATATTGCATCTTCTTCTTCTTCTTCTTCTATTTAACAGCAAAGCGGGCTTTTCAGTAAAACTATTTAGCCCTTTTCCTTTTGCTTCCCTCTGTGGGCTACAGAGCTACTGGCTTGATTGCCTCGTATTTACTTTAAATATTCAGATACCCTTCAGCAGATCTTTCGACTCTAGTAGTTCAAATATAATATGATAGCTGTCAATTTCTATGCTCTGTTTGTAGGTATAATTGGCTAGACTCTTGGCTGATAGTGAGATGTTGTGGTGTTTGAAGTATTTTAACAGTTTAGAAAGCAAGTTATGTTGTGCAGACGTCAGCATATTACATTCAAATAGGCAATGGTCAATTGTTTCATTATTCATATTACAGTGCCTGCAAAGAGGGGACAGGGGAATTGAACCACTTGAATTAGAAAGCTTATATGAGAATGCAAGGAAATTTAGTCCATTTGTTCCAGAACGAATTCTATGATAAATTTTAGAAAGATAGTTATTGGGAAAGGGGGAAAGGATAGGATTAATCTTATTAAAATTAATATCTGATAGCCTCCATCGGTAAATATCTCTAACTGGGATTGGTCTCCCACTTGGCTGGTCAATAATTATAGCATTTTTTGCTATTTCATCAACCTGATGATTACCACTTATGCCAGAGTGGCTAGGAATGTACTGAAAGTAAGTTTTTATTCCACTTGAAGCAAGATTAGCAATAATACTGTGACAATGATAAGTGTCAATGTCCAACTTATATTGAGGAGCTGAGGCCAGCAACTCAAGGCTTGATAAAGAGTCGGAATAGATGATAATATTACTCGAATTTTCAATCAAACATTGGTTTTGCTTGAGGTGTTCTAATGCCATGATTATGGCATTTAACTCAGCAGACATTATAGATAAATTATTAAATAATCTCTTGCCCATTGCAGTTTTCAGCTGAGGAAGGAAAACACCACTTGCAACCTTTTCATTCATTTTTGACCCATCAACAAATATTTGGAAGTGATTTTTATAGGTAATTGTATTAAGTTCTCCAATTTTTTTCTGGACAAAAGCAATGGGGGTTAGATCTTTATTCCATTTTGAAAATTCAGTATTTGTTATTGGAAATGACCAATTCCATGGAGGGGATTGGGGGAAAGAAGGTGCAATAGACTTTGCTGGTACAGGGAATTTCTTTTGAATATTGGCATACTCATATGCAATACCTCTATACATGGCTGGACTTCTTAACCAATTATGTAATGTGTGTGAGGTATTTGATTCAATTTTTGTTAGATGTTTTATCAAGAGAAAGCTACGTCTCTCCCTTATTGTTGTTAATCCACTCTCCATAAGCAAAAAGTTGGTGCTTGTGGGTTTCTAAGACGAAATTTGAGACGTATTATATCATTTTGTGTTGTTTCAATTTTTTGCATCTGGGTCTTTGCACAAGCACCATGAACATTGAGCCCATAATCAATATGGTGTCTTATATGTGATTTATAAAACTGGAGTAAGGTTTTCTACTTACAACCCCAGGGTGTGGAAAGAAGTCTTTTTAGTATATTTGCTTTTCTATAGCATTTTTTTATTGTGTTTGAAATGTGGAGGTGGAAATTAAGTTTTTGGTAAAGCATGAGACCTAGGTAATTAATATTATTATCCTCTGGAATAGTTGTTTTATTTAGAGTTAGTTTTGAATTAACATGGCTTCGCTTCCGGTGAAATTGGATTATTTTTGACTTGGTGGGTGCAATGGGTAAATCTGAATGTTGAGAGAATTTTTCAAACTGGAAAAGTGACTTTTGCAGATTTGACTGTGCTATCTGAAAGGTGTTGCCAGATGACCAATGCACCAGATCATCAGCATATTGTAGATTCGTGTGGGGTAGGTTCATGTCCTAGAGATATAGGGCAAATAGGAGGCAACTGAGGACTGCTCCCTGAGGTAGGCCTTTGGATATTGTCTTTTGGGGTGAAGAGGCTGAACCAACACAAACAATGAAACTTCGCACTTCTATGAAGGATTTAATAAAGGATACTAGCTTAGGAGGTACGCCAAGGTTTGCAAGTTTATTTAAAAGGATTTGGTGGTTCACATTGTCATATGCTCCTTCAAAATCTAGGAAAGCTGCCACTAGGACATTATTTTTTGAGAAAGATTCATTTATTGCATTTGTTAGCAAAATGAAAGCATCTGTTGAGGAGTGGTATTTCCTGATTCCAGCTTGAGTGTGTGGGATCATGTTATTTTTCTCAACAAACCAGAGGAGCCTGTGATAAGTCGTTTTCTCCATTATTTTCCCCATCACAGGTGTAATCATTATGGGCCTATAAGACTCAGGGTTATCTTTTGGTTTATTTTTGTTTAGGATTGGTAGAACGGACGAACATTTCCATATATTGGGGAACCTAGAAGATGCCCAAGCATGATTATAACAATTTAGCAGTTCTTGTTTGTATGAAGGTGTGAGATTCTTTATCCATGTAGGGTGTATATTGTCATAGCTGCTGCTAGTTTTGGTCCTAATATGATGTATTGCATTATTCAATTCCTGGATTGAAAATGGATTAGTTATGTAGTCGGATCCTGGGCGTGGTTGGTAACTAGGGTTCATAGGAATTGTGGATAGTTTGCTTTGATTATTTGATGTTAGCTTATTAACAAAAAGAGTTGCAAATAGGTTAGCCTTTTCAATATCATTGTCATGATGGGTATTATTATGTATAAGCTCATACAGGAGTGGGTTGGGAGAAGTCTTTTTCCCACATATGTGGCTTAGGACTTTATGTATACTTGGCTCATGCGTTTCTCTGGAGAGATTATTTGCAAAATTATTCCAGTATTTATATTTAGCATCTATTATAGTCCTTTTTAGATTAGATTCTGCTTGTAATTTTTTTAAATATGTAGTAGGTGTTGGTTTTTTTATGAATTCTGTCCTAGCTGCCTTTTTTATCCTCCATTTATTTAGGCACTCATTTGTCCACCATGCTTTAGGAATTTGTTTAGGGAATTTTTTCTTAGGTGTTATCCTGGGGATAGCATGATTAGCTGTATTTATAAATAAAGATGTCAATGCTTCAGCATGTGTCAAATGTTGTGTTAGAAATGCATGAACTTTGGGTGAAACTTGTAATTTCATCATTTAGCTTATTTTGGAAAATAGACCACTTTGCTTTAGTGTTGATATATTTGGAGGTATGAGATGAAGTTTCAGCAGGTTCATTTAGGTAGCAAACTATAGCAAAGTGGTCTGTACATAGACTATCAATTTTATTTCTGTAAATTTTTTTCAAAAAATTTAAAGACACAATTTGTAGGTCAATTGTGGAGAATTTGCCACTTTTGGGGTTGAAATAGGTATTCAGGTATGGAGGGGTAGCAACAGCTAATTCATTTTTATTTGAAGCCATATGCTCAATAAATTTACCAGCTTTATTTGCTGGTTTATTCCCCCACAAAAGGCTGTGGGCATTGAAATCACCACAAATAATGATATTTTTTAACATATTAGAATTATTTATATAATTAAAGAAATCCTTGGCATCTGTAGTTTGGCCATTAGGGTTAAAAAGCTTATTATGTAGGTTTTTAAATTATTCTGCCAAACACTTATACCAATTACATCAACATCATTTTCAAAATCAGGAAAATTGATGCCACAAAATTTTATATTATTATTAACTAATAAAGCTACACCACCTCCTTTACTCTCTGAAGATCTATCCTTTCTCAGGATAGTATATCCCAGAGACTTAATTTGTTGATTTTGGGTTAAATGGGTTTCCTGGAGGCAAGCAATATTAATGGAATTATTATTCATAAATGATATTAGTTCATTTAGCTTATTTTCTGTGAGTGATCTTACATTCCATTGGAGTATTGATAAATGTTGTGTTGTTGATTTATTCTTCATATGACTGTTTATCAATGTTCAGCTTTGTTAAAAGTAAAGCAAGATCTTTTTTTGCTTGAATGAGCATATCATCTGGGGTGTAAATTTTTGCCAATTCTTCAATAATTTTTGTTTTCTGTAGTTGATGTATGTTCATGGCATGAACTAAATTACAGTTTATAATGAATAAGCAAATATTTGGGGATTGCATTTATGGTAGTGCATCCTGTTTGTTGGTTAAATTTTTGATTCCTGGTAGTGTTTCTGGTTTGTTTCTTCTAGGGAGGAAGGGCCAGGCTGGCCTCATCTCACCGGAAAACGAGGCTTGCTGGCTTGGTTATTCCTTCTGATAGGGATTTGAGCTAGGGGGCTTAGAAGATATTGTTTTATATGGGGTGCTTGATGCATTTGACTTGGGGGTTTTGGTTGGTTTCATTACAGGCTTTATTTGGTATTGTTGGGCAGCATTTGCTTCCATTGCTGCAAAGGGGTATGGGATGGCCTTCCCTGTTGACATTTGGAGTGTTAGAGCTCTTTTCTTGTATGCAGGGCATAATGATTTATTTGTAGATTCATGTGGGCCTTTGCAATTGATGCATGTAGGCTGGGTGTTGTTGCAAGTTTACAAGTACTACACTCTTGGAGAATTTCATTGCATTTGTTTGTCGTGTGTCCCAGTTTGAAACACTTTTGACACTGAATAGGCTTAGGTTTGTATTCCTTGTGTGGTTTGATTTGCCCAAATAGGAATAATTTTTCTGGGATATCAATTTTATCCTTTAGTGTGAATAAGAAGGATCTACTAGTTTTTAGGCCAGTAGAGTTAGGTTTTCCAAGTTGGGTAACATCCTCAACTGGGATTGTGTTTCTAACCCTATCTGAGAAGCCTTCTTTTAACTCCTGAGTAGATATATCTGGGGGAACATTATAAACTACAATTTTTGTTGGTGATTTTTTTGGGTTCCAATTAGATGCAATAATTGGGATATTCAGAAGGGATTTAAGGTTAATTATTGTATCTGCTGATTTCTGATCTTCTACAGCTATTAGCAGAGATCCATCACGGTTAATGTTAAGAGAGAACATTGATTTTAGCAATTTAAAAATTGCAACTCTTATTGCAGTGATAATTTTTATTTCAAAGGGGGTAGTGGGAGTAATTTTAAGGTAAATTCCTAAGTTTTTGGAGGGAGGATCTTGGGCAGGGAGAGGGGAAATGCTTTTAATTGGGGAGATTTTTTTCCTTTTTTTTAGAACTTCTAGAGGACCTCTTGAAACCCATTATCATCATTTATGGTTGCATTAGGACCTACAGTTATCATTGTCCTATTCTCCGAATTGGAACTATCATTAGAACTTTCAGATAATGTGCTTGACCAGCCAGGATGGGTATCTTTCACTATGGAACTTGATTTGGGATCTGGGGGGACGTTTTTTTTGGAGGACTCCTAAACAGTACATTGTTTACAAAGCTTTAAGAATAAAATAAAAACAAAACAATAAGGGAAAATATATGATATAAACCTTTCTGGACTATACAACTCCGATGATAACCACCACGGTATATCTCAGAGAGAAAAATTAGCCCAATTGATTTGGTAAGACTGCTGATTAGAAGAGATAAAAATCACAAGAAAATATATTTCGATGAGCGTTTGCTTTAGCAAGGCAGTAACAAAGAAATTTATTTTTCTATTGAGCCTAATTTTCTAATTTTCCTATCTATTGTAAGATAGAAACAAAATTATTGCCAGATCCTCCCTCCCCTCCCTGCTAAAGAAAGGGCGCAAAAGAAATTTTTAGAGCAGAAAGTATAATTAATTAACAGTAAAATATTTGATTTATATTTATATATTATTTACATAACCAATTTGATTATTGGTTAGCTTTATCAAAGAAATTAAATTCCTGGAAAATATTACATCAAAGCTTTCAATAAGCACAATCTGCTTTTTCTTCCTGTTACTGAGCGATTTTTACCAGCATTTCAGCTATTCAACAGGTTTAACAGGCACATTTAACAGGTTTAACCGGCACAACAAGAATTGTAGTACTGCTTATTAATTCTGTCTGTTGTTTAATGTATTTAATATTTAATGTTTTAATATTTAGTTTTAAACATTAAATATTAAATTTTAAATATTATTTATTATATTTAATGTATTTAATATTATTTATTATATTTATTATATTTAATGTATTCAATATTTAATGTTAATATTTAATAAATTCTGTTTGTTATTTGAATAATTGAATCGACAAGAGTGTTACCGAGCAAGGTCATCAAGTTTAGTTTCCGAACTTACGGATAAATTCTGATGTCCCGGATAGAATAGATCAACTCAACTTAAAAATAGAAAAAGCGCAGTTTTTACACATTAAACAAGATTTTTTTGGCAGGTAAAAAAAAACCAAAAAAACCTTACGTTTAATGGAAGAATCAAGCCTACGTTTAATTTAAAAACTACGCCAATTAACCATTTTTAATAATAAACGTTAATCTATAATAAAGCAAGTATTGACAATAAATATTTGACAATCCGATAGTTCTACTTGTCAAAATTTAGATTATCAATCAGTCTTTAGATACTAATTTCAGTGTTTCCCATTTGAATATATTGACTGATCAAGGCCATATCCAGGGGGGGGGGGGTCCCGGAGTTTGACCCCCCCCCACCTCCGCAAAAGAAAATTGTCTGAATCATAAAAACTTAACAAAACGTGTATAAACAGATTTTTAATGTATTTGTAATATACCATAAACGTTATATTATGTAAACATTATGACATTATATTATGTAAACATTATATTATGTAACCGTTATATTATGTAAACATAAATACATAAACATGTATTTGTAAACATTACATAAACAAAATGTAATGTATAATGTAAGTTTTTTTTATACCCCCCCCCCCTGAACAAAATCCTGGATACGCACTTGTGATTGATACCTAGCATTTTTGTCAATTTCAGTCCAACACTAACCGACTGACTTAATAAACTTAATATAAAATAAAATTAATATTAAATAAACTTAATAATGACTACTTACCGATACTGCTTTTACTTCTGTGAATCTTTTTGTAATTTGTTTCAAATAATGGTCAGGCGCTATTGTTCTCAAATCTTCATATGTGATACGACTAAAATAATTAAAAATCCTAATTATTTATCTCTTATTATTTTATGGTAATTCTTATTCAAAAAGTCGTCAATACGTACGACAATTATATATGTTATAGGATAAGGATAAAGGCTTTTTAGAGCCATTAGTGGCACATAAGGCGTCAAATCGACGTTTCAACTGCTCAGTCTTTTGACATGTACAGGTAGTAAACATACCACCCAGCCTTACGTCAGTGGGGATCGATCCCTAGAACCTGTACTGCCACAGAGTGCCAACCCAGTGGCGTAATTTCGCCAAAATCCTGAGGGGGGGGAGGCAAAGTCGGAGCCAATTTTCCCAAATCAAGTGAAAATGATAGAGAAAACTGAAAAATGAGCCATATAGTACCGTAAAGTTAAAGATATCCTAAAGAAAACTGACCAGTTTCTGTGAATGCGTGAATTATGCTGACTTATCTTAGTTTTGACAAGATTTTGTAGAAACAAAATTTCAGCTGGGGGGGGCAAACTGACGTCTGGGAGTATGGGAGGGGCAGTTGGCCCCTGCTCTATAGCAAATTACGCCCCTGAATCAACCCATTGTGTACATGGCTACATCTTATACACAGTAATAAAGTCTTTATTTATTCTATCATGCTTCCTTTTCTCAAATTTTCTTAGCAAAACGAGTGATCCATGAAATTTACCCTGGGTTCATACCGAGGGGAATAGAAACGGATGGTTTCATGTTCACTAATAGGCAGGGAGGCATGGTGGAGGCAAATTGCATCATATTAGTGAATATTTGTGCGTCATGAGTGAAAATTGTGGACATATACCTAATATGAAACTTCCTCGCTCAATACAAAATTAGCTTTATTGCAGTTAAATAATCAGATTTACACAAACACAATGTCACTTCCCTAAACGCTTGGAGCAACACTAATCAATGGGAAGAAAAAACCTGAAAATAACAAAAAACACACAAACGGAGGAAAAACAAGTGAGACACGAAAACAAGAAATTTCCAACCAAGACGAGGGAATAGTCACGAAGTTTGTTTTCTAAGGCGTTTTCAGTAAAACACAAGCTTTACATAATCCTACAAAGATAGAGAAATTTCAGCATTTTCGTGAACTTCACAAATATGATGCGTATACTGAGGAACAACAGTTTGTGTAAAGTTTCCATGTGAACGTTGTGCAAGTTCCAATCTCAACAATAGCATGTGAGGATGGACCTAAATAAATTAAAGAAGCTGGGGGCTATCGTGAAAAAAAGAGACAAATCTTGAGAGTACTGAATCTTTTAAATAACATTTTTTTATGTGCAAAATAAAGAGGATGAAAATACCAAGTACGACAGTAGTTTTTACACCTGAAAATTCAAATTACAAATAAAAAACTGCAACACCATAATTTTGATGTAAAATAGATTTTGATCAAAAACATAAACTTCTCTGAGGTAGTTGCAACGGGATTGTATATACTAAGTACCCGGAGTAAATACGCGAATCGCAGTACCAAAATAAATTAGTAATAACACATCTTTTGTAGTTCATAGGCAACGGAACGTGTACGGATAAAGGATGACAGATTGCCGAAGTACTGTTCTTTTCGGCCAACCGTCTAGGGCTAAACAGAATGCAGGTCGGCCTCGTCTGAGGTGGGAGAACGTCATAAAGAAAGATTTAAGGGAAATGGGAACTTCGTGGGAGGGTGTAAAGAGGGAGGCTTTGAATAGATTGGGATGGAGGAGGAACGTGAGTAGCTGTGTTGGCCTCAGGCGGCTTGGTGCTGCGGTGAGTTCTTAGTAGTAGTAGTAGTAGTTTTGTAGTTCATCTTTTGTATTAGGAGTGGAAATTTTGAATTTTAAAAAAAAAACATAATAATATCAAGCATAATTACCCATAACACACTTCTTAGGATTAGCAGTCTCCAGTACCACAGTATGAAAGGATTAAACTTCTGAAGTCCAATATTTTAACAACCATTTATTCCGAGCGAATTGCGGGAAAATATGATTTACCGAAAACAATGCTGAATTTTCTAGAGAAAATTATTACTAATTTATCAGGATGAATTTTAGATGACCTTAACTTTAAGACGGAGCTGTGGTTGCGGGCGTGTACACCTTGCAACGCCAGTAAGTATTACCTTGTTTCACACAGCTAGGTTTTTTTCTGCTCCCTCATTACCTCCCTCAATACGGATGGAACTCTGATACCATTTTATCTGCTAATCAAGCTCTTGATTACTAAGATAGATAATTCGGCAAGTCTCTCATTAATACCAATGATGAATTTAATTAATGATTTTAACTAAGATTTTGTTTTCATTTCCTTTATTTATTTTGGTATTTGATCATTAAGTGATATTAGTTACATTGAAGCAGTGAAAATGTGCCTCAAGTGCCTAAGACAGGATGTGGGAAGGCGTCATAACATCGAACCGTCAGGAGCAGTACAAAATCCGTCATAAGATCGACAAAAAAATTCGTCAGAACCTCGAACCGTCAGAACATCGAAAATTTTAAAATTTTAGTTATTTAGGGTATAGGGGGGAAAAGGTACTTAGGTTAGGTTACGTATTTAATATATGCTATACTTTACCCCCACCCCCTTGATTTGCAAAAATATAGCCGAAATTTGTTTCTAAACTATTATATAATTATTACTATTATATAAACTTATAATTTTTTTTAGATGTTATACGGTTCGAGGTTCCGACGATTCGATATTATGACGTTTCGTGCTTGTGACGGTTCGCCGAAATGGTAGCACCCCATTCGTGTTAAGTTGAGAGAAATGAACAATGCAGTTGTTTAGTAACATAAAAACATCCCTAAAGAATGTATTAATATGGTAAACCACTGTTTATCAAACTGCTAATGGTAAGTTCGAAGACAATGGGAAATTCAAGCCTGCAAAAAACAACTGCTTTGACTGTAAGCACATTATTGCTCACACTTTTTTTTAAAGTAAATAGATTCTAGTTGATCACTTTTTCTTGTAGTTCAATCATGTAAACCCTTCTTAAATCATCATCATATTCTATTGCATATATCACCAACGCAAAGACGCAGAACTAATCATTCCCACAGTTTTTAATCCATGGCTTTCATTACATTTTTCTATGAAAACCCAACTTTTAAACCCAAATTGCTTTTTTACTCAGCTCTTACTATGGCACATATTGATAACGCAAATGTTTATTTTGGTTGGAGACAGCAATAATGGAGACAATAAAGCACGTTGGAGACAGTAAAGCAAGTTGGAGACAATAAAGCACGTTGGAGATAGTAAACCCAGTTGGAGACAATAAAGCACGTGAACAAAAAAAAAAAAAAACAGTAGTGAACTTTAAATGAATCAATTTTCCAGATTCTGATGTCGAACTCTTTAAATCGATGAAAGTTTTAATAATAATAAAAAAAAATAACATAAACCCCTTTTGAGGTTAATGTAAATTATTAATAATTTTGTTTTGTGGATTTGATTGGTTATCCCTCCTGCATATCAAGTTGTGGCATTTGGAGGGAATGTGTTTATGTTAAGTTTTTGTTAATAATTGATATTAAATCAAATAAATAAAAAAGATAATATTTAAAATAATCACTAAGACACATTAAATGACAACAATTCTATTAAACTTAGTATAATCTTTAAAAAAAGTATATCAACTTTGTGTTCTTTCATATTCTCAATGCCTATGAGTTGAGGCAACATATTCCTGAATCCATATCCCACTTGGAAAACTCAAAGTGACTCAAACCTTAAACTCAAAGTTACTAGCCTAATACTTAAGAGTATGCCTTTCACTTCCCTATAAAATTCAAATAATGTTCAATGCATCCACCAGTGGCGATTCTGGCCCCTCTTACACCCGGGGCAAACTTTCTAATAGCCCCCCCCCGTCTCCCAAAACATTCAGACCAAATTTTAGCAAAAATTTTCATTTATCAACCAAATTATTTTCAATTTATTTTTATTTTATTAATTGATTAATAATTTATTAACTACTTTCGTTTATTAACTGCACGCTCTACTTTATTTTAATAAAAATAAAATTTCAAAAGTTACAAAATGGTTGTAACTGTTAAATTATTCATTTGAAATGTTGAGCCCCTAAAACTTATGAACCCGGGGCAAGTGCTCCCTTTGCCCCACCCCCTAAAATCGCCTCTGGCATCTACCCTCTGATTTTGGAATCGACTATATTATGTTACTTTCACTAGCAATTGTCATTTTTTTTCTAAAAATTAAAGTAATGGTTGGAAAGAAAAGCGACAGATTACAGTCAAGGCCGTACCCAGGGGGGGGGTCAGTTAGGGGGGTTTGAACCCCCTCTTCCAAAATGTTTGTCTGACTCGTAAAAACGTAACAAAAATGGATATAAACCAATTTTTTATGCGTTATTGGAAATTTTTTGTGTACTCCACCCCCCGAAAAAAAGCTTTGAGTAAATTCCCCCCCCCCCCCGAAAAAATTTCTGGGTAAGGTCTTGGTTACATTCGATAGCCAAACGTGATTTTTTATAGATTTCCAAATTTTATTTTATTAATGGACAAAAATAATTCTATCTGGCGTTCGAATACCGAAAAATGAATAACAATACATCTAAAGTGAATTCAACATTGGACGAACACATTAAATGAGCAATCAAGTCTCTTTATCATATGCTAAAAAAAAAAAAAAAAAAAAAAAAAAAAAAAAAAAAAAAAAAAAAAAAAAACAACGAAAATAAGCAATCAAGTCAATTCCTTACATAATCAAAAAGTCTGGGAGGGAATGAGAGGTATTTACTTAAGATTTAAGGCGTGCAATAGTCTAGAATCTGGTATATTTGGAAATAGACAAGTGTTGAACTGAGGTACCGTAAACTTCTATCTGCACTTGCACGGAAGGTGCAAGACAAATTTAATAATTTGTCAATATTTTTCAAATAATTCAGTTTTTTACTATTTTGCCACGTTCTCCCCTTTTCCTAATAAAAGAAAGGTTGTGTAATACTCCTTTGGATCATAAGAATGACATAACATAGCCAAACAAAAGAAAAGAGTACAAACCCAGTTTGATGTAACAGGTCAGCAAGGAGGAAAAGGATATCCACTTCTAAGGGCGTGATCTGTGACATACTTTGTGCAGAATGCAAGAACTCCTCTGAAAAAAAACGTCATCAATTATGAGGTGCTAACCAAAAAGGGAGTCAGAAAAAGGCATATAAAAATGTAGTTTATAGTCCTTTCTCAAGACCAAATATAAAAAATTTGTCCTTTTCCCCCGACCACAAAATTCTAAGTCCCCGCCCCCCCCCCCCCAAAAAAAACACTTCCTGAAAAAAATGCCCCGATCGTGAGACAAAACAGAGTACACCTACATAAACACGAAAATTGCATGAAACCTGCTAGTATTCAACTGCAAATCCTCCATTGCTTATGGGCAGAAAAAAGAAAAAGAAGAAAAAAACCGAAAAAGAGGAAATAAAGAAAGAAACTAAAACTAAGTAAATCAAGAAAAGCTCAAGTAACAGATCAACTGCATGAAACATACGACAAATTATTGGGCTGAATAGTTTACGACCCCCCTCCTCCGTACGTACACACCTGTTATTTTTTTAAAGAAAGGGTAACTATATTTAAAAAAAAGAGTTTCTAAAGACCCAAAAATTATATTTTTTGTGCATGTTTTATGTGTTAATATAAATGTTTGGGAATGATCATTGGGGCTTTGTTTTTGTGTGGGATTCTCTCCTTTTCCCAATATGCAGGTATAATCAGGAGGGCACAGTAAGAGAAGACCAGAAAAGGAGTTTCTGATATTTTTTTTTATTTCCTTAAAAACGATAAATTATACCTAAAAAAATCGAGGTCCTCGAAAAATCATAATAATAAAAAATAATAGCTATTAAGACCAAAAAATAAAGGTTTCTCACGTACTAAACAAAAGAATTAAATGTAAACATTCAATTCATGTAAACATTCAATTAAATGTAAAAACTTAATTAAATTAAAATTACATTTAATTAAATGTAAACACTTAATTAAATGTAGACATTTAAGGGCTAATCCTAGTCAAAACGGTCTTGGAGCAAAAGTAGTAAAAATCAAACAAAACAAGAATAAAGAATTTTGTTCTTTTCCGTTTTCCGTTTTTTTTTTATGCTGCACTGAAGATTGATTTAAACTGCTCAGTCTATCCATTGGAATTACAATTTACAGTCAAAAATACATAGGCCCTCCAGTGGGGAATGAGGGCGTGGATTTCTAGAACTAAATGTACAGGTTGTCGTTTTAACATTTATTCCCTGAAGATGTATTCCCTATAGACTTAAAGAAAAAGATATAGAAAAGAATGAAAAAATTTGTGACATTTTGGATGTGAAGGAAGATTTATTTTGTGAGGAAAAAATTGCGACAGTACTAAGAAGATTAAAAAATTTATGAGGTTAGAGATAAATTACTGAGAATTATGAATAATTTTTGAAAAAGTAGAAGCAGCTAGCGATTGTAGGGAAACTTTAATTAAATCCCTCCATAAGAAAGGTGATAAGAGAGAGTTTGATAATTATAAAGGCATTAGCTTAGTTTCTGTAGGAAGCAAAGTACTTAGTATGATGATACTTTTTAGACTTGGAAATGCTGCGGATAAAGTTTCAAGAGAAGAACAGTGTGGTGTTAGAAAGGGGAGAGGATGCGTCAACGAGAAGTGTCTGAGTCATCAAACACCTTTAGTTCTCGGTTTTATATATTGTGAGCAAGCGTTTGATTCAGCTAACAGAGAAGCTTTAGCGAAGGTCCTATCCTAGTATGGTATACCCAATAAATATAATACACTGATCAGTGCTATGTACGAGAATAACATTGCAGAGGTTAAAGTAGGAAATGAGCTTAGTAGCTGTTTTAGTAATAAATCCGGAGTTAAGCAGGGTTGCGTTCTATTCCTATTTACATGGATCATTTTGATGGACTTGATTCACTAACCTAGGTGGAAAGAAGATGAACCTAGCGATTTTAGGAAAACTCTAATTACACCTCTCTATAAGAAAGGTGATAAGAGTCAGTGTTGTAATTACAGATACTTCAATAGATATTTATAATTATAAATGGTTCTGTGGAAAGCAAATTACTTAGTATGATGTTACTTTTTAGACCTTAGTTTTATAGATTATGAGCAAGCGTTTGATTCAGCTGATAAAAGAGCTTTATCAAAGGTCCTATCCTTGTATTGTATGCTAGATAAATACATTAAGTTATTAGTGCTATGTACGAGAATAACGTTGCTGTTAGTAGCAAATGAAGTTAGTAGCTGGTTTCGTAATAAATCCGGAGTTAAGCAGGGTTGCGTTCTATCCCCATTTATATGTATCATTTTGATGGACTTTATTTACTAACCTATTATTTGGTAAGATTCCCATATCTTTTCCCAATATCTTGACATTAACCAGTCTTTTCACCCTTAATGAGTACGAACCTAGGTCATCCTTTAACACCCGATTACTGAATTTCCCATTTAAGCCTGTTAGCGTCCTGAAATGTCCTAAATACACTCTTTCTATTTCCGCCCCTTTTTCAAATCCCTAAACTTCCGCACCTTGGCTAAAAATGGGCACTATTTTTTTTCTCAAAAGTTCTCTTATCCAGGTTAATATCCACTGGTCGTAGACGTCTTCTAATTTCCCTAGCACTCCTTTCACCGGACTTCTTGGAACCTCGCCGACTCCTTGGCTCCCCTAATGTCTGAAAACGTCGTATACAACCTATTTTCCCTATGCCGCCTATACTTTCTAATTAATATCTCTACATAAAAATGTGGTCTATTGTACTGTAATTTCCCCTAAACCCTGCCTGGTATTCAATCAATCTATCTTTTTATTGCAACCATTTATCCATCCTAATACACAACACTCTACAAAATAACTTACTGATAGAACTTCCTAGACCTACCCCTCTGTAGTTCTTGTGTAAGTTACTATCTCCTTTCTTGAAAAAAGGGATAATAATTAATATCTGCCAATTTTTTGGCAACATAAATGTATTTAGGATTGCCTATAATATCGATTCATATTCTCCTTACCGAGGAGGAGCGTAGCTATGTTGGCCTCAAGCGGCTTGGTGCTGTAGTGAGTTGTAAGTAGTAGTAGTAGCAGAGAATATCGATGCAAGCACCGGCAGTATCCATCCTCCTGGCCATATCAACAGCTTAGTTGGTATGCCATCTATACCCGGTGCGGAACTCCCTCTCATGCTTCTCAAGGCTTGCCTTATTTCTTCCTGTCGAACTGGCTCCAGTAGTTCTGCGTCTTCCACATCCAACTCCGAGTTTGCTGTCTCTTTTAAGCTATCGATCTGCTTCCTCTTCATCTCTATAGGTATATATCTCTTCGTATTTTTCTTCTAAGTACTCTGTCCAGGTGTCGATGCCAGGGACTGTTTCAGCCAGTGTTTGCAGTTAGTTTCCTAACTAGCTTCCCGAATTCTGTTGCGTCATTGACGGTAAATTTTTCTCAAATTTTTCAGCACTTTCCCTCTTGAAAATGCTTCTTCTTCGTCTTAAGTAGGCTTTTACATTTCCTTCGTTTATTCCTGAAAATCAGCAGCTTTTCTCTAATGTCAGCTGTCCGGGTCACCTTAGTCAACCCAAAGCTTCTAAAACTTCTTTTTCCTTTTCCTTGCAGTCCCTATAAAAAAAATCATCAATCTAGTTCTGCTACTATTATTTCTCCTGGGTGCAACCTTACCCCCTAATCTCATTCTAACACCCAGGAAAAAGATCTACTAAGCCTGATATATCCCTTTACTTTACCACCTTCTCAGTGTTCTAAATGAATACATCCAGCTTACTTTTTTCAATTTTTGTTCACTATCCTCATCAAATCTTTAAGCACTTCCTCTGTCCAATCTGGTTATCCACCGTTACCCCATCCGTGAAATTCCTTATCCAGTTTTTGAGCCACTTTCCCTTTCCAAATTCAATCCTTATTGGCATATGATCTAACCCAGCCAATTCCATCACCTCAAAATCAACACAACCGGGCAAAAATATCCAACTACCCACCCTATAAGATTTATCCAAAAAGTATGTAACATCCCCCACTCCCTTATCCTTCTGTTTCCTCATATTTAAAATAGGCAAATTCTGCTTGCCACAAAAACCTAATAATTCCCCCCCCAATTATTCGGTAAATGTTTTGTTATTCATATTATGTGAGTTACAAATAAAGTAAACATACCACTCGATGCCTATTTTTATGCTCTTTCCAAATATAATAATCAATTTGGTCGAAAATGAATTTTAGAACCACCCCCCCCCCACCCCTATATATACCAATTCAGAGTATATATTTGCACATTAGAGGGGTGAGGGGAAAGTTTAAACTTATTTTTCATTTACATCGGAAATAAAATTTACCCCCACCCCCCTAATTTGCAAATATATACCCTGAATTGGTATATATAGGGGTGGGTGGGGGGTGGGGGTGTAAATTTAATTTCCGACAAAAATAATGATTATATTTGGAAAGAGCATAAAAAAGGCATCGAGTGGTATGTTTCCTTTATTCCTAAGTCAATAATATGAATAACGAAAAATTTACCAATTATTCTTTACCTCACAGTAATCCTTACAAGTCCCCTTAATTGTCAATATATCTGTCAAAAAAACTCTCTTTTTACGTCCAAGCTCGAGATTTACCTCCTCTTCACAAGCCCCTCCCCTGTGTACCCGATATAGATAATTTCGGAGACCCCACTGCCTTTCCTGACGGTCAATAAAAGTTCAAATAGGGATAAAATCCTATTGATAGACAGTGTTTCACAAACAGTGATAGAAATTCACAAAAATACCAGACTATTTGAACTTTTATTTATCATGTACCCGATAAAATATCCCAGTAAAATAAAACAACCGGGCGAAAACTATTATATTGGTTAATTTAATAAAACTCCATTGGCTTTTTAGGGGCCAACTTGCAAGGGAGTCCCAGTTCCCCTTATCCCCCCACCCCTGTCAGCACGCATACAATATATTAATTTTCCTGTTTTCATAAGATACAAGCAATTTTGATACCTTTAGTTACTTCAGCAGTTTGTAGACCTCCAGTGGAATTTAAATATATTTTTTTCACCAGCTCCATGTTTTCTAAAAGGGTGAGGAAGGCTGAAAAAAACGGGAAAGATACTTTATTGCCGCCATCTGCCGCTTTTCGAGCTGCCTAAAATAAACCACAAAAAAAGAAGAAAGCCATTATTTAGAGTCATTTAGTCACCACTAGTTCATCCAAAAACAAGCAGGAAAAATTCACAAAGCCAACGTTTGGCTAGAGTAACATACAAATTATCAGAAACCAATAACTATTTTACCGAAGAGTACTTAAATTAGGCGTTATTGACGAAAACCAAAATTAATTTTGATTTAAAAACGAAAAGAAGTACTTTAAATTTTAGACAAAGCCGTTCAAATTTCTGCTTTCTCAAATTCTAGAGTCGCACCCTTATCCTGCGCAAACATTCTTAAAAAACGTAAAAGAATGATTCATATTACATGCCAAATAGTATAAATCACAAAAACATAACCTAGTCAAGATACATGAGAATATAGGGCAAAAGTAAAAATAGTACGCGCAGTAAAGAAAAAGTCAGACAGGCAAATAATTTAATGGAATAAAGATAGCGCAATAACATATTTAACATATTTGCGCTATCTTTATGGAATAAAGATAGTGCTATAACATGACTCATAACATATTTACAATATTTGAGTATTTTTTGTAAGTTAGGTTATAAGAAACTTAATCTAACAAATCTATCTTAATATTAAGAAATTGCAAAATGACACTATATTTATTTGTGTAAGAGAAGATTCAAATCAAGCTATTTTCCATGTTGTGGTTCTGGCAAAGAGTAATAAAAAAAAGGCACTGGACTTTACAGTCCCTACCGACGGTTGGGGGCTAGCCATCCTGTGCTTTCGCCTACCCTTCTTTTTTATCTTACCCAGATCTCTCTAGATACCCATTTAAATCTGGGTCGACTCTGACTGAGCTTACAGAGCCACGCCACTGACCCCCGTTCCAAACGAAATAACCAGCTACACCAGAACCTGAACATCCAAATAGTAGGCTACCCCCCAACCAAAAAGTAGGCTACCCTCTCTTGTACAGTTCCTGAATTTGAAGATATTTATTTGCGATTTGATGAATTTTATTTTTATTTGATTAAAAACAAAAATTAATTATTTTTTGAACCTATAAATTATTAAAAAAAAAGATTCATCAGGTTGCGTGTCCAATTGAAAAAGAACAATTTAAGCAGCATTATAAGAATCAATTATAGTTATTATCCAACACTTAGTCTATCGGATCTGCAGCAGATTCAAGATAAACAGAAAACACAGTCAGGCCTGTTAAAAGGATTTGACTCGGCAGGGGGGAGAGAGGCATGCCATTTTGGGGGCCAATTTTCAATCGTGAAAATACCCTTTTATGCCATTAAATAACCGAAAAGTATCTGTGCGTAATGAGTTACTGCAGTACAGTGGCTAGAAGGCTCTCCTTCGACTTCAAAAGATGTGAATTCACGCCACTTTGCGGTAACAAACCTCTTGTTATGACGCTGATAAATGAAAGTTCTTAAGCCGAACTGGCCAGCCATGACCCAAAAACAACAGAGAGAAAAAACTCAATGAAATACGAGAAAGGAGACTGCAGTCAGTAGAGAGAAAAGATGAAAAACTAAAACAACGCGGATATTTCGCCTGTATGCAAACTAGGCGTCTTCAGCATAAAAGAAGCAGAGATAAAAAGTAAAAGAAGCAGAGATAAAAAGTAAAAGAAGCAGAGATAAAAAGTAAAAGAAGCAGAGATAAAAAGTAAAATAAACTAAAAACAAAGAATAGCACCACCAATAGCAATAAAAAACAATTGTCGCAACTGGTTCACCTAGGTCATAGAAGCTAATAAGAGTTACTTTGATGAGAACACCAAAGCAACTCTATTGGCTTCTGTGAGCTTTATGTTTTTCATTGAGTTTTTTCTCTTTGTAATTTTTTGTCATGAATCCTGGATAGAATATTAGAACCGTTAGATAGAATATTTTTCTAGGTTTCCATTGTAGAGAATAACCACAATAACCCTCTTTCATCCTTAAATCGAATGTCATTTGCTTATGAGCATTTTTAATCCCACTGCCACAGTTAGCATCCTTAATGATAAACATTAGCTTTGCAAAAGACCACTCAAATGGTTTCGATTTCTTATATATTTCTTTTACTTCTGGAAAATTATAATATAATAATTTATTATCATTAAACAACGCATTAGAAACACAAAGGTTTTCTAAGGGGGGGGGGGAGGGTAGTGCCGTAGCGCAATGGTAATAGGACTCTCCTTCAGTAATGAAAGATTTGAGTTCAGACTACTCTACGGTAACGAAGTTTTTTAGTAAAATTTTCTGTTGTCCTGTAGCGGTAGAGTATGTTTCATCTTAGCTTGGTAATCACGGTTGCCACCTGTAGCACGAAAGTGCTATTTGAGCACTATTGCAGTCAATTTTTTGACTGTAGCACCGAAATCGCTGTGTAGCACGCAAATTTGGGCAATTGTAGCACTTTAGGAGCTGACCGTGGTGGCAACCTTGTTGGTAATACGGGACCCAGAGTTTGAACTCAGCTGTTGCAACGCAACAGCTAGCGCAAGTGCCGTAGTAGTCCAGAAGAGTCCTTTATCCAAAACACACATACATTTGTGCGTAATTTTTCACATTTAGGGGAAAGCACGTCAAACCAACACTGCCTTGCCTAGGGTCATGCAGCCTGTATCCAATTATTCCCGTAAAAATTAAGGTTTTAAGCTTTTGTCATCTTTTCAGCTGAAAAAGTGGCATTTCACTTTGTACTTCGCGACACATAATAACACAATCAACAAGGGCGTATCCAGGATTTTTGTTGGGCAGGGGGTATTTTTAGGAGGGGGGGGCTTACAAAAAAGAACCTTAAAAACACTTCAAAATTTGTTTATATACCTTTTTGTTACGTTTTTACGAGTCGGAAAAATTTTTCGGGGAGGGGGGCTCAAACCCGGTACCCCTCTCCCTCCTCGATACGACCTTGACATTCAATATTAGTTTTAGGTACAAAAAAGGATTCAAATCTTACCGCAACGAGGTTATCTTGAACCGCTTTAGTAAGCAAATGATTCTTGATCGATAAGCAAATGTCATTAAATTCCAAGACTGAGATACTTCCACTTCCTTCGGGGTCATATCTTTTGAAAGCTACAATTGCATATTGCTGATTAAAGTCCTGTAAATAAAAATGTGACTTAAAATAAATTCAATCTGAACCAGAACCAGTGCAATTAGGGGCAAAAGTATATTGCTAACAAAATAAATAAAAAAGAAGTAATACTTGTATAGAGAAGAATAAAACGAAATGTTAACAAATCACTTGGTTCCTCTCAATTTTCCCTACAACATTCTATTTTTTCATCTAGCATTATTATTTTTTTGACGAAACAACAGTTAAACTGTTGTTTCGGAATAGAACTTAGACCACTTGTTATAGAACTTAGAACTGTTATAGAATAGAACTTAGACCACTTGTTTTGAAAGTAATTCAAATTGATACAATCAAGATGTAAGAGGAAAATCATCCCCCGGCCAAATGGACAATGAATAGATCCGCTAGTATCTAGTCGGGCTGTCCAAAATTAAAACAAAATATTTACACTTATCAAATTTTGGAGCATAAATTAATAGCAAGAAAGGGGTGTATGTTATTTAAGTCCCCAAATTCCGTGGCGTTGAAAAGGGGTCTAGGTCCATTTTTCCTAATTTTACAGGAGAGCAAAATGAAAGCAAAAAAAGAAAAAGAAAAAATATTTTTACAAATCAGAATTTAAGAAACTTGAAACTTTAAAGACTGATTCCTAGTTAACTTTTCAAAGCTGAATTGTTCGTTAGTCAGAAGATAAGGAACTTACGTTCTTTTTTACGCCCTTTTGGAACAATGTATAACTCAGTCAGAACAAAAGATACGCTCATTTTGAACAGACCAATCAATAGATCTCTTCAAGGTCTTTCGAAGCATACGCTTAACTCATTTTTGGAAAAAAGTGGACTTCGGCCCTTTTTGCAAAACGCCACGAAATTCAGCTAACTTCCAACTTTGTCTCGAAGATTTCCACTAAGTAAAAGGCTGTGAGAACTTTTCTAGTCCAAATGGAGCTAGGACTTAACCAAAGTTAAATAGTTTTGTGATTTTGCATCACTTAATTGAGATCTGTAATGCTATTATTATAGCTATATAATAACATTCTATAAAGATAAGGTCATATACCACTTAACTTCCACCTATTCTTTAATCAATTTCTAAATTTACAAATATACGCTTCAGATTTTAACATTCCTAAAATATTACCTTTAACTCTTTCCTCTCTTTATAAAAATGAGTTATAAATAAATGTTTTTTTTTTACACCAATAGCACTAGTTTCTGGCAGAGGAGCGACAATGCCGAGTGGCCGCTGACTTTCCGCCACCTGATGAACATCTCAGAACGCAACGCCTGCAGCACGGTTCCGCCACTCTTGGCAAAGTTCCGCTACATATGGCACGCGTCACCTGATGTACATGATTTCCGAGAGAGAGCGACCCCTCGGACAATGCCACTTTTTAATCTTCCAAAATCCGTGGTAGGTAAACTTACATGTAGAAAATGGCTGAATTCTGAATAGTTAATTTTCCTTTTCCTGTCCTTTCCAAAATAAACCTTGATAAATTCGTTGTCTAAGTCAAATGGTATCCGTTGGTGAATATCGGTCTGTTTAAGAACCTCGGCAAAGTTTTCTAGAAAATGGAAAAATGCTCATAAGTATACCTGTTAATCCAAATTAAATTGAAATATAAATATTATCCAATTGGATGACATTTTTAGGGTTCCAGTTCAGTATTTTTCTTTTTTTAACTATCAGGTTTGTAAAACACATACTCAAATGTGTGGAAAGAATAATAATAACTGGAAAGTTACTTTTATCCGAGTTTGGTTTTCAGTTTTGCAGAACATTTTGGAGGCAAGTTTGGCATTATACTGTTGAAAACCATTGATGGTCCTTCATTGATTCAGAATAATTCCTTCTTTGAGGGGATTGGGGATTCCAATAAGCACGGACACAGCCGGAATTCAGAATTCTATTCCAAAGAGATCTACAGTGGAAAATGCAGCCTAACGTTATAGCTCGTATGTAATTAAATATTACATTTTCTTTGTTGCGTTTCGCACGAATTTCTTGGCCTTCTAAATGTTCCAGCTGAAACCCAAGCAACTAAAAATAAGAGAATCCATATATATAAGCAGGAATTTACGAGTGCTTGAAATTTAATTTCTTTTTTATCAGAAATGGAAAGTCGGAGTCGTGGAGTCGGAGGTTTAATAATTTTTTGCTGAATGGAGTCTGAGTCGATACATTGAAAATGTCTGGAGTCGGAGTTGAAGTCGATTATAACTTATAAAAATATAGTTAAATGAAGCTTTTTGAAATAGGGCTGTAGTCGGAATCATGACTCAGAGATTATGTATATTTTTGCTGAACGGAGTCGGAGTCGATATATTGAAAATTTCTGGATTCGGAGTTAAAGTCGATTATAATTTATTGAATCTAGTTAAATTGAGCTTTTTAAAACAGGGCTGTGAGTCGGAATCGTGAGTCAGAGTTTTAGTAAATTTTTGCTGAATTGAGTCGGAGTCGGCACAATGAAAATGTCATGAGTTGGAGTCGGTTATGACTTATAACCGACTCCACAGCCCAGGAAAAAATAATGTGTATTCGTCATGACAATAGAAAACAGAATGCCATTAGAACATCTAAACTGCCCAGTCATTTCAAGATTCGAGAAATACCGTAAACAAGAGTGAATTATCAGTTTCGTTGTAATTTTTCCCAGGCAAATCTCTGTTTTCACAAGCATAGAATTACATATTAACTTTTCCAAGGTAGCACCCACTTTCCATCGCCTGGCATACATCTCAGAACGCCACGTGTACTACACAGCTCCACCACGCGTGGGGTAGTTTCTACCCCGCTTGGCACAATTTCAACCATGTTTGGCACGCGTCACATGGTGTCCATGACTTCTGGATGTGGGTACGACCTCCAACTGTTCTGGGAAATATACTCGCTCTTCGTGAAATAGATATAATAATGTGGAAATAAAGGGCATCACACTGCCTATCAGAGATGTACAATTTACATAACTTTCCCTCTAGCCCTGGTTTCCATGTCTGCTCCGAGTTTTATACCCAGACATGTACCTTTAACTCTATCCTCTTCTTTCGAATGTGATGTGTGTAAGAAATATTTGACTATAAATTCCAGTTTACCTAATCATCAAAAAACTCAAACTGAAAAAGAAGTTTCGAATATGATATGTGCAAGAAACGTCTGGCTTTCAATTCCGATTTATGTCTTAACCGAACAACTGTAGAAAAACTTTCCTAATGTGGGATATGTAACATATGCTTTATTTCAAGTTCCAGTTAATCAGGTAATCAAAGAATTCAGACTGGAGAAAAAATCTTTCGGTGTGATATATCTTAACGCATTCCACATTTTCACTTTAGTTTCCACTTTATTTCTTCATAACAGAATCCTGGCTTTGTGTTTACAAAGTAGGCCTATGAATTTTTTTTTACAATATACGTTGAGGTAAAGAGGCATTTCACCTCAGCGAGGGGGAAGGGCTATGGTTCAGAGTCTATATTACAATAAAATTGTCACATTTACAAATAAAATTATTTCTGTAAATGGAAAATATATATTCCGTATGTAAGCAATTGTAAGAGAAGCTAAAAAATCTGGATGTTTCGCGAAGCACAAATTAGCCGGTGAAATCAGACATGCTGCCCAAATAGATAAAATTTATATACAAAAGATGTCGATGTTTCAAATCTTTTGAATATACAACTATCGTCACTTGAATTCTATTAAGTAGAAATGCTACAAAGACCATGAATACAAAAAATATGCACACAACATTTCATATCTCAAACCAGATCACACAACCAACTGTTATGCTTGCATAGCATGAGCAGATGCCCTGAAGATCAACCAACGTGCTTGGGGTCATAATTTTCACAAGTAACTTATCGTCATAAGCAAAACCGAAAAAAGAGAAAAAATAAACAAATGAAAATTATAAAAGCTCAAGTTTAATACTGTTTCCTCAGATACCCAAAAACCTACCAATGAGGATCATACCTCAAAGCTGAAAACACTGCATTAGGAGGATTCGATACCTTAAGGGCTAGGCACACGTAGCTGATTTCGGAACCAATTTCAGCATCAGTGGACAAACGATACTGGTAAGAAAAATTTATTGCACGAGGTTTTCAAAATAAAGAATCATGGACACAAATAGTCAACTGGAGTTTATTAATAGTTGCTTGATTGATCTCAGCTTAGTCCTCAGTATAGTTCTCAGCTCAGTAGTGGGGTCTTTCACCACTGATACCTCTCGCTGACTATTTATTCGTATCCCTATTTTTTTGTGATGATCATGATGAAAATCCGCGCTGATTTTGTAAATCGGCACCGAAAACTAGAAAATTTTTCAAGCTCAAATCGACGCCAATCTCTTTTAAAATCGGCGCTGATTTAGAAATCAGTTCCCGAAATCAGATACGAGTGCCCGGCCCTTTAAACATCATTTTAGCCTCAACGTCGGCTGACTGTCTCAGCGACGTCTCCCAGTCAAATAGTTATCACTGAAACCTATTAAGAATTTGTAGTTTGACTATGAAACTTGATTGAAAAGATTATGAAATTGTGTCGGCCAAGTTTTCAAGGGGAGTTACACCACAGGGGGCTCGCAGACCTTCCAAGTTGATCAAATTACATTTATTTTGAGGGGATTTTGGGCATTTTCCTAGCAGGTACGTTACAAAATTTATAGAAACTACCCTTTCCTGAATTAAAAAAAGAAATTTCTGCTCCGTTTAGTAGAAAAAAAAAAAAAAAAACAAATATCACATTTCTAATGATACAAGTTTCACTAACACTGAATATCTGTATCTCTGGCACAAAACAACACAAGTTATAAGGTTTTTCTAAGATGTCATGGAAAGTAGGTAGTTTATGCCGTTTATTCGGATCGCTTATCCAAGCTTATCTAGTTTTCTGCCGTTTATTCGGATCGCTTATCCAAGCTTATCTAGTTTTCTGCCGTTTATTCGGATCGCTTATCGAAGCTTATCTAGTTTTCTGCCGTTTATTCGGATCGCTTATCCAAGCTTATCTAATTTTCTGCCGTTTATTCGGATCGCTTATCTAGTTTTCTGCCGTTTATTCGGATCGCTTATCCAAGCTTATCTAATTTTCTGCCGTTTATTCGGATCGCTTATCCAAGCTTGTCTAGTTTTCTGCAGTTTATTCGGATCGCTTATCCAAGCTCATCTAGTTTTCTGCCGTTTATTCGGATCCCTTATCCAAGCTTATCTAGTTTTCTGCCGTTTATTCGGATCGCTTATCCAAGCTTATCTAGTTTTCTGCCGTTTATTCAGATCGCTTATCCATGCTTATCTAGTTTTCTGCCGTTTATTCGGATCCCTTATCGAAGCTTATCTAGTTTTATGCCGTTTATTCGGATCCCTTATCCAAGCTTATCTAGTTTTCTACCGTTTATTCGGATCGCTTATCCAAGCTTATCTAGTTTTCTGCCGTTTATTCGGATCGCTTATCCAAGCTTATCTAATTTTCTGCCGTTTATTCAGATCGCTTATCCATGCTTATCTAGTTTTCTGCCGTTTATTCGGATCCCTTATCGAAGCTCATCTAATTTTCTGCCGTTTATTCGGATCCCTTATCCAAGCTTATCTAGTTTTCTCCCGTTTATTCGGATCGCTTATCCAAGCTTATCTAGTTTTCTGCCGTTTATTCAGATCGCTTATCCATGCTGATCTAGTTTTCTGCCGTTTATTCGGATCCCTTATCGAAGCTTATCTAATTTTCTGACGTTTATTCGGATCGCTTATCTAAGCTTATCTAGTTTTCTGCCGTTTATTCGGATCGCTTATCCAAGCTCATCTAGTTTTCTGCCGTTTATTCGGATCCCTTATCCAAGCTTATCTAGTTTTCTGCCGTTTATTCGGATCCCTTATCCAAGCTTATCTAGTTTTCTTCCGTTTATTCAGATCGCTTATCCATGCTTATCTAGTTTTCTGCCGTTTATTCAGATCCCTTATCGATGCTTATCTAGTTTTCTGCCGTTTATTCGGATCCCTTATCGAAGCTTATCTAGTTTTATGCCGTTTATTCGGATCCCTTATCCAAGCTTATCTAGTTTTCTGCCGTTTATTCGAATCGCTTATCCAAGCTCTACAAATTACGACAAGACCACCCAATCAATTCTAGATAGTTGGGACAAACAAATCAAAAAGGTTTATAATCAATGAGATATGCAGATTCTTTCGATATCGAATTCCCATAGCGTCAAAAAATATTTTTGCGTATCTTTAAACGAACTAAAAAGCAAGTTTTGTTTTTCGGCTATCAAAAGAAACTAAAATATTAACAGAGAAAAAAGGAACCGTGGGACAGTCATAACCACAGTACATAAATTATAGGCAGTATGATCTTCCTCTATCTCAACCATTATACAAACTCGGGCAGAGATGTGATTGATCCGTATAACGTAGAAACATAGGCGACATTCGATCTTTTCATGGGTACACAAGTAAAATTTCTCTTGAATGCGAAAATTAGCTTCAACATTAGACCACTAAATTTTGAAGAAACTAATTTTAAATTAATTTACTCCAATACATATATGAAAATCGGTAATTAGTAGTGAAATGTTATTATTAGATGTTTTTAGGAATTAAAAGTAGGTTTCGAAGTTTCAAGTTGGTTTCAAAGGCATTTTGAGAAAGTTTCTGACAAAATACGTGTTCCAGGGCAATTGGACCGCTGATGGCAGATCAAATGAGAGGAGCTGTTTGTACGCACTAATGCAAGAATAAGTGGGAGGAGCTGTTTGTTCGCACCGAGAATGAAAAGACAGAAATTATCTGCGGTAAACTTACTGCTATATCTTTATACTGTGGTCATAACATATCTTATAATTATTCAAGGACGACTTTCTAAATCATTACCACCCTATACGTTCATTTTTAGCCTTACCACTTCCGGTTTTCTTTTCGGGTGATGGGAAAATCAGTTTTTTTTAGTACATTTGGACACGAGATGTCTAAAAAATATTTTCTCCCAAATATTACAAACTTTCCCTTTTCACGTGAATGTGATCCTTCGGGGGAGGGAGACCAGTCTTTATAAAAAAAAAAAAACTTCTTGATAAAAATTTACAAGTTATATTCCTGCTCTTTGGAGGGGCTACAACTCACCAAAGCCAAAGACTTCTTTGTTATGCCAACCAAAACAGCCAGTGACTTTTTGGTACTTATGTATTATACCAAGCACACTCAAGAAGTGAAGTAAGATTAATAATAATGAAATATGCCAAAACATGATGATAATATAATACTTAAGTTCTTGTATAAGTTCTTATACGATATAGTCCCTACCTAATATTCTTCTAATATGTTTCTCTGACGCTCAATCCTAATGAAATATACCTAAGTATGATAAAAACATAACAATACTTTAGAAACAAATTTGGGCTATATATTTGCCAATTAGGGAGGGGTCGGGGTAGGAGTATAGCGGGTCTGCATGCCTAATGTGTTAGATACACTTATTCTGCATATTATGAAGTAACAAGGGTTTTCTAACTTCACACTGTCCCAAATACTTTACCTCCACTCCCCCTAATGTGCAAATATATAGCCCAAATTATATATGGTACTGTTCTATTAACCGGACTCTTATATATAGTAGGCCTACTAGTTTGGTTAATGCTAATGAAATAAAATAAAAAAGGATGACTATATAATAGTTTAGAAACAAATTTGGGCTATATATTTGCACATTAGGGGCAAAGCATAACACACATTAACTACGTAGCCTAACCTAACCTAGGTACCTTTCCTCCCCAAAACCCCCAAAAAATAACACTTTAAATATCGTGTACGCAATTAAAACCACGCTATACATTGTATTTCTCTACAGCGGTGTCTTGTATCATCCCGTTGAAAAACGGGTTTTTCAACGCGCTCGAGGTATAAAGGAGTCCGGTTAATAGAACAGTACCATATATATTTTCCATCTATTCTGTCACTTCTCTTTATCTTGTCTCACACTAAGCTGAAACAAACCAACTTGAACGGTAGAAGCTATATCATACAAGTACCCTGAAGTTTATATAATATATGATTTGGGTTATATATTTGCACATTAGGGAGGTGTAAGTAAAGTAACATAGCCGTATCCCCCCCACCCCTAATGTGCAAATATATAGCCCAAATGATATAAGTCCAATGCATTCTTTCACCCGTCCTTTGTCTTTGTGGCTACGAAACCGGTTTTCTCAGATCTTAAATTCAGCAAACTTCTCGACTGTGATTGGTATAATATATAGTACTTATATAATACACAAAGTACCGACTTTTTTTAGTTCACATAATTTTCAAATATTTCTAGCATAGGCAAACAATATTTCAACAAACAAACAAAAAAAAATAAACAAATATTTCAATACATAACCTAGCAATAATAATGCAATATTAAAATAACCAATCTGTATTTACATTGCCACATGCATAGCGATTACAAAAATTCCAGAAGTGGCGTGAACAAACCAGTTTTCGAATGAACTAACCACGAATCTCTCTCGTGGACTTCGCCTGTCACCTTAAATGTGTCACAATTTTATGACGTCAAAGAAAGGAATTAACATACAATCCAGGATATTAATGATTCATTATTGAGCTTAAAGACTTCTATAACATCTTGAATAGTGGGATCCAAATTGAACTTGCTCAATTTGTCATTTCCGGACAATCCTGAAAATGCGAGCATTAATTCCTAAAATTGTCAGTTTTAATTTAAAAACAAACTTTGCAAGGATGGAATTCAATTGATGCAATAATTTGGAGACGCCCATTTATGTTTGGAATTAATCAATATTTCTTTCACTCATTCGGGGCTTTTCTCCGGAGGGATCAAATCAGGAAGGGCCATGAACCCTTAAATGCTCACCCTTAAACCCTTAAAGCAAGAATATGCCTATTTGGGAGGGGGATTGGTTCCCAGGGGCGAATCTAGTGCAAAATATTGGGGAGGGGGGGGGGCGAATGTGACAAGGGCGCCAATGATTGACCAAATTGACAAACTTATTTTAAAAAAAGAGGGGAAACGCAATAAAAAGGAATGAAGGCGCCGGAAAAAATCTTGGGGGAGGGCGGGGTCCCCCTGGACCCACCAGTGTTGGTTCCCCTCCAACATTTAACAACTCTAAAACACTGGATTTCACAATGCACCTTGTGTCTTTTGGTTTGATGCCTTTTAGTCTCTTTCCCAATAAAATTATTTTTTAATGGCTGGATTTCCACTACTTCTTCAATAACTCTTATATAACTTGCTAGTTTTGCATTGCTTTGACAAGCCCTAGCCCCCCCCCCCCGTTCCAAGAAGTAGATCAAACACTGTGAACGTGTCTGCTTAATAACTATTACTCCATTCAATTAAAAAATAACTTAATTGAAACAATAAAACAAAACAAAAGTGAAGATCTTTAAGGAGAGGCCTGTACATAGTAACACCTAGAAGAAGATATGGGCCCGTGAAATTTTGATCATAACAGACATTTGCACGTGCCTCTCACCAGCTGTAGGAAAAAAGAAAACTAAATAAAGACTACATACCAAAAGTTACACATCCAGATCCGTCGACATCGAAAAGTTGAAACGCTGTTTGATACAAAGCATCTGGAGCACACAATAGACCTTCAAAGGCTTGAAATTCAACAAAAGATATTAACCTACAACAAAAAGGTAAGTCTTTGAAGTATACTAGGGTATATAGGAGTGCTGTTATTGATTTTAAAAATAAAGATCACCATTTAGTAGTGTCAAGGGTTAATCTAAAGCTGAAATATCGGAAGGGTAACTACCTCCCGGGAGGTTATGATGTTGGTAGACTCCAGGATGAGTATTTGAGAGAAACTTTCCAGGAACATTTGAATACTAAACTTCAGAGTTTAAAATTTAATAATGAGGAAGATGGTTGGAATAATTTTAGAAAAATAATTTGTGAAGTTGCTAAAGGTATATTAGGGAAGAAAGCTAGAGCTGGAGCTAAGAATATTAGTGGAAAAGCTTTATGTTTAATAGAAAGGAGAAAAGAACTTGTACAAGAATTATCTGAGTGATAGATCGTATGAAAACAAAAGAAATGTAAAGAAAGTGGAGAAAGCATTAAAATATGAACTAAGGAGGTGTGAAGTGGAGGCCATGGATAAAGATGCCGAGGTTCTGGAAGATGCAGCTAGACGGCATAATAGTAAAATATTGTACTGACACGTTAACAAATTGAGAGGGAGTAGTCAATCTGGACTTGTCCCAGTTAAAGATAGGAATGGGGTCGCAATTAGCGATAAGGAAAAAAACTAAAAAGAGATGGGCCGAACATTTTGAGAACTTGCTTAACCGAGATAGAGTTGCAGGAAAAAATATAGAGGAAAATGAAAAAGTTTGTTATACCTTGGATGTGAAGGAAGATTTGTTTGGTGAGGAGGAATTAGCAACAGTACTAAAAGGATTAAATAATAATAAGGCTCCATGTGCTGATAGGGTGGTAAATGAGTTTCTTAAATATGGTGAGTCTGAGTTTAGAAATAAGTTATTGAAGATTATGAATATGATTTTTGAAAAAGGAGAAGTCCCTAACGATTTTAGGAAAACCTTAATTAAGCCACTTTATAAGAAAGGTGATAAAAGTGAGTGTGGTAATTATCGAGGCATTAGTCTGTTCTCTGTAGGTAGCAAATTACTTAGTAATATGATACTTTTTAGACTGAGAGTTGCCATACACAAAGAGAAGAGCAGTGTGGTTTTAGAAAAGGTAGAGGTTATTTTGACCAAATTTTCACCCTTAGGCTAATAATTGAGAAGTGCCTGAGTTTTCAAACACCTTTGGTCCTCAGTTTTATAGATTAAGAGCAAGAGTTCGAATCTGTTGATAGAAGAGCTTTAGTAAAGGTTTTATCCTTGTATGGTATACCAGACAAATACATTAAAGTGATTAGTGCTATGTACGAGAATAACACTGCTGAGGTTAAGGTAGGAAATGAGGGTAGCAGCTGGCTTTGTATTGAATCAGGAGTTAAGCAGGGTTGTGTTCTATCCCCCTTTATATAGATTATTTTGATGGACTTTGTCATAAGGAGCACAGGAAAGGCAATGGGAGACCACGGAATCAAATGGGGAGGAAAAAGTCTACTGGAATTGGATTATGCTGATGATTTAAGTATCCTAGATGAAAGTGTGAGCAAAATGAATGAAGTTTTAAAGGTTTTCCGATTTCAGGATGCTAGAATAGGTTTGAAAATTAATTTTAAGAAGACTAAGTTACT